>NW_007726937.1:201384-205595 GCF_000696425.1 Galeopterus variegatus | reverse complement strand
GCAACCCTCGGTGTTGCTCCCACACCTCGCTCAGCCAGTGAGCGGGAACCGGTCTGCATGTGGGATCCGAACCCTTGGCGGGAACGCCACCGTGCTCCCAAGCGGCGCATTGTAGCAGTGCGCCACCGGGCCGGCCCAGAAAATCCATTTTTAAAGCCAGACAATGATGCACATAGAGGTGTTGGTCAAAGGATGACATTTTCTACAGGACAACTATCCCAAAATTCAGCAAAAGTCACTCCATCCCTCAGCATCACCAACCTGTTCCTCAGATGTTAGAATGAAGACAAAACCACTTTCTTCCTTCACTTCTCAAAATGTTGTAAATCCTTTCCTCTTCACCTTGAAAGCGAGCACCAATGGAAATAATGCTGATTAGTAGGAATAGATCTATTTATAAATAATTGTAAGTGTGCTAATTATCCTCCCCCTAGGCTCACAAGGTTAGAGATGTTTTTGTTATTATTTTATTAATTTTCATCACAACCAGAAAAGGCAGAGAGATCAAATGGCCTGCATTTCTAAGAGTTGAAGATTGAATTTATTAAATATGTGTATCTATACAAATAGTGTCACACTTATAAGGCTGCATACATGGACTGCTGCTTATGTTTCAATCACTTCACTTAATTATTCAGAAGGAGAGGAGCTGCTGCAGTAATCCAGCTAATTTATGACACCATAACATTTACTCTAATTTATACTTTACAAACAAGCCTAAATATACCCTCCTCTGAGCTAGAACAGTAATTCAGTTTGTGTTCACCATGGAACTTAAGGTAACATTTTCTTTCTGAGGTTAGAAATTATGCTCAATATATGCAATGTTTCTCTTTTGTGATGCTAATTAAAACCAAGACTGAAGTAGACAACTGATTCAGGTTATTTATGCTGAAATACCTGCACCACCCTTCGTTTTCTTCAAAACAAAATACCAAACTGGCTTTTGTTTGCACAAAGGGCTACAAATTCTCTTTCCATTTTTACTTGTAACATTTTAAAAGAGAAATATCTGAATGTGATGTTAACTGAATGTTAATTGTCAGGTTTAATTTCTTGCTATTGAGTTGTCCGAGTTCCTTCTATACTCGTATTTTGGATATTAACCCCTTATCAGATGTATGGCTTGCAAACTTTTCTCTCATTCCTTAGGTTGTCTCTTTCACTCTGTTGATTGTTTCCTTTGCTGGACAGAAGCTTTTTAGTTTGATGTAATCCGATTCTATATTTTAGATTTTGTTGCTGTGCTTTTGAGGTCATAATAAAAAGATCATTGCCCTCACCAATGACATGAGTTTTCTCCTATGAATTATTTTTGTACTTTTGCAGTTTCAGGTCTTATGTTTAACTCTTTAGTAACTTTTGAGTTTTTTGTTTGTTTTTTATGGCGTGACATAAAAGTCTGATTCCTTCTACATGTGGATATCAAATTTTCCCAATACCATTTACTGAAGACTGTACTTTCTGTATTGTGTGTTCTTAGCATCTTATTAACCATATTAAAGAGTAGGCAAAGGTCCTGAACAGTTATTTCTCCAGAGAAGATATATAAGTGGCCAACAGATATATTTTGAGAAATGCTTAACATCATTAATTATCAAGGAAATACAAATTGAAACCACAACAAGGTATCACCTCACACTTGTTAGAATGGTATTTATCAAAACGATACATGTTAATAAGTGCTAGAGAGGTTGTGGAGAAACAGAACTCCTTGTACAACGTTGGGAATGTAAATTAGTACAGATATTATGGAAAATAGTACAGAGATTTTTCACAAACTTAAAATAAAACTACCATATGATCCAGCAATTCCACCTACTGGGTATATATCTATAGGAAATGATATCAGTATATTGAAGAGATATCCACACTCACATGTTTATTGTGGCATTATTCACAATAAACAAGATATGTAATCAACCTAATTGTCCATCAGTGGGTGAATGAATAAAGAAAATGTGGTGAGCATACACATTACAATACTATTCAGTCTTAATGAAGAAAGAAATCTTGTTATTTGTGACAAACTGGATGAACCTGGAGGACTTTATGTTAAATGGAGTAAGCCAGGCACAGAAGGACAAATACCACATGATCTCACTACATATAAAATCTAAAAATGTCTATCTCATAGAATTAGAGAGTATAATGGTGGTTACCAGAGCTGGGTCACAGTGCGGTGGTTGGGGAGATGTTAGTCAAAAGGTACATAATTCCAAGTAGGGAGAATACATTCAAGAAATCTATTGTACAACATGGTGACTATAGTCAATAGCAAGGTATTGTACACTTGAAAATTTTTAAGACAGTAGTTTAAAGTGCTTGAAGGAAATTTCAGATTAGATATTTATTCTACCTTCTGCTCGTATTTGTTCAAACTTATCTCCCCTACACTCCAAAGATTAGGATAGAGGGTGTGGAATGCTATGGACTTGAGCAGTGATATCCTGGAGATCTAAACCCTGCAGGGTAATGAGTCAGTTGTCAGAAATATCATCTTAAATGGTCACCAGGTTAGTAAGAGCAATAGTGGCAGCAGCATCAGTGGTGGTGGTGATGATGGCAGTGGTAAAATTAGTAACAGTGCTAGTTGTAGCAGTACCAGCAGCTAAAATTCATAAGAGAGGGGGCTACTTAAGTTGTACCAGGCACAAAAATCGAGTATTTTACATGGATAATTTCATTTCATTCTTAACTGTTGGGAAAACAGAATAATTTAATCAGGTCTGGTTGGGGGTGGTGCAGTGCTTTGTGGCTGAGTTGTGTGTGGGTGGAGTTAGTGCACATGCGTGGCACCACTACCTGGCTGGCGTTGACTGCCTCGGGAGTCAGCTGTTTGCAGCCATGCTCTCAAATCTAAGGCTCCAATGACCTTTTTACCAGTTACCTAGCTCATAGACCTGAATGTGTGGGTCTGGTGACCCAGCCTGGCTTGTGAATGTTTTGTGACCCAGTCTGGAAAATGGGCTTGAGGGGTCTGTGAACTCCACACCCAGTCCTAGCTCGACAATTGGCCCAGTTGACAGCATTATGGGCAGGTAAAAGAGCTTGACATTAACTTATCACTATAATGTAGATACAGCCAGGCCAATTTCACAGATATGATCACTGAAGTTAACTCCCACAGGAGTTAAATGCTTTTCCAAGACCCCACAGCTAGTAAGACAACTAACCAATAGCTAAACTTTCAAACAGGATACAGATGATTTTCTCAGAGCACAGAGGGGAAAATCCAGAAGGATGAGGCAAAAAGTAACCAATTCACCAAGTTCAACGGGTACTAGAGAGTGTAACTGCTTGAGTCAATTCTGAGAAGATAAAAACTCAAAATGAATGGGTTTACTTTTCTATACCTAAGTTCAGGTGTGTACTGTTCATGGTGTGGACAGGCTGGGGACAGTTTTAAAAAGTCAACACAAAGGAAAGTAAAAAAACAGCACCATAGCATACACCTATACAGGAAAAGATCAGTCTAGGGGACAAAGACAAGGGTTCGTTTAGCACTTAGAGAAGTAAATGAGAGTACTGATTGGTCCAAACCACAGGATATTCTCTTAGTGCCGTGCTATTTGTAGGAATCTACCCAGATTACAGCAATTCTGCATTCTTTCTTACCAGCTCCCTTCATCGCTTTAAGTGCATCCCCTTAGTCATATTGTATATTAAATCCCCAGATGCAAGCCTCAAACACAATTTATGAAATCACCTCTGATTCAAGCTCTAACCAGAATTCTCTAACTAGCATTTGGAGTTGGGGCTATGAGATATTGTTACAGTCTGGTTTCATGTGGACAGCAACAATTCAGGTACTCTATTTGAGATACTCTTTCCTGTTGACTGAATAGCAGAGAGAGTCAGGTTGAAGAGAGAGAGAGGTAAATGATGTCTTGCACCTAAAGGTGCATATTTAAAGGTGGAGGAAATTGTGTATGATTTCTAGTTTCTGTTTCTTTTTTTCTTCTCCACATTCCTGCACCTGAATTTCTATGTCTTAATAATATTTGAGTTTTTAAGAAAACCAATTTAAATTAGTTTCTGTAACTTGACAAAAGAAAACTCAGCTAACACAATTAATTCAAGAAAGAAGGTACACTGTAAGGTTATTATTATTTCTATTATTATTATTATTATTATTATTATTATTATTAATTATTATTATTATTCTGAGGGATAGACTAAGGCTTTCTAAAAAATGTTTTCGCATTTTA
>NW_007726937.1:198823-201158 GCF_000696425.1 Galeopterus variegatus | reverse complement strand
AAGAAGGTACACTGTAAGGTTATTATTATTTCTATTATTATTATTATTATTATTATTATTATTATTAATTATTATTATTATTCTGAGGGATAGACTAAGGCTTTCTAAAAAATGTTTTCGCATTTTATAGAAGAATATAAGATAGGAAACCTTGCCAAGTCTTGTAACAGGGAAACATCTGGATTAGGTAAATTTTAACTAACTATGGAAGATTATATTCTGAGCTTAATTCAATAAGTGTTTTTTTCCTTTCAGAATGCTGCTTTAAAGAAATTTAGAATATGCTATATTTTATATTATCAAATGCGTCACATCTCCTTCTTACTTTACTGAATGTAAATACATTATGATATGCAATTCAAAAGTTCAACAAAGATTATCAAAGAACATTTGACACAATCTTTCACCTTTCCCAAGTATAAAATTTTGTATTAATTGCACTAATTAGAAAGTAGACTCTAAAAACTGTATACAATTTTTAACAGAGTGGCACATAACTTTTTATGTTTCATAATCAGTTACAGAACTGTGAAATTCCTCATTGGTGCCATTGCTAATTTGTAAGCCTCATACTTATAAACTTATGTTAGTTCTTTAAAGAGAAGAAACAAACCACACACGCATGCATGATTAACTTTCTCTGTGTGATACACAGGGACTGAAGGATAATATTCAACGCAGACTCTGCCAGTATGCATTTGCTCTTTAATGTAGTAGAGTTGGTTCTAAAAACAGTTACCTGCTGTTTGAGAATAATGTCATCTATGATTTCAGTATGATTGGTTATTCATTCAAATCCAGTAATATTGCCAGTCTGCATTATGCCACCATATAATATTTTGATTCTCATCAACCATGCTTTTTGTTGAACCCGTCATGTCACCATCAATGGAGATATTAAAAAATAAAATTACCTAAATAATGAAAATTTAAAAAAATATTTATTTATTTATCTTTTATATCAAAATGCCTGATGATATCTATATCTGTTATCTGTATATTCATTTCAAACAATTTCAATGATATCTGTGAGATGGACTGAAGAATATGTAGGTTACAGATGGAATTCATTCTACAGTAGTGATTCTCGGTACAGAGAATTAATTTTGCTCTCTAAGGAACATTTGACAAATTTTTGAGCACTTTTGTTGTAACTGGAGTGGAGGAATGCAACTGGCATCTAGGGATGCTGCTAAACATCCTGCAATGCACAGTATAATCACACACAAGGAAGAAATCTTCTGCTTAAATTGGTAATAGTACTGAGGTCGCAGAAAACTTGATATGGGGGCCGACAATACACTCTAACTAGGTAGTTTCTGTTGTTTTTGCTGATGACTGAGGGAGATGCAAGACTCTTATCTGGAAAATTCTTGAACAGGGAACTGCATAGTGGTTTCAGATACAAGCATTGTTAAGGATCAAATGTTCCCCCAGAAGTTCACCTGTTGGAAACAATCTCCTCCATAACAGTGATAACAGGATGGAAAGTTCTATTAAGGTAATTGAAAGGTGGGACCTTTAAGGGGTGATTAAATTGTGAGGAATGTACCCTCAGAAATGACTTAAGCCATTGATGGTTTAATGGGTATTCATGGGCATGGTTATGATGGCTTCATAAGGAGAAAGAGTAAAAAGAAAGAGTTAGCTCTCTTGCTCATCCTGTTCTTGCCCTGTGATACCCTGCATGTCTGTGCAGTCATCACCAAGAAAACATGGTTATGATGGCTTCATAAGGAGAAAGAGTAAAAAGAAAGAGTTAGCTTTCTTGCTCATCCTGTTCTTGCCCTGTGATACCCTGCATGTCTGTGCAGTCATCACCAAGAAAAAGGCCCTCACCAAATGCACTCCTGGACCTTGGACTTCCCAGGCTCCACAACTATAAGAAATAAATTTTATTTACAAATTACAGTTTGAGGTGTTCTATTACCAGCAACAGAAATAGACTAATATAAGCAACTTGGAGACAGAAGGGCACTCCAAGTTAAATTATTTTTTTTATAAATTTGCTTCTCACAATGTCAGATCTTTGTAATTTATCCCAGAATAAGAAGCAGTTTTTAAAATGTAATTATGGCCATTGAAAATTCATGGGCCGGCCCGGTGGCGCACTGCTACAGTGCACCACTTGGGAGCGTGCCGGCGCTCCAGCCGAGGGTTCGGATCCCACATACAGACCGGCCGCTCACTGGCTGAGCGAGGCGCGGGGGCAGCGCCGAGGGTTGCGATCCGTTGCTGGTCACGAAAAAAGACAAAAAGGAAAAAAAAAAAAAAGAAAATTCCAAGCAATAAAGTGAGAACAGCTAGTATCATTAATCTATGAATTAAATAATGG
>NW_007726937.1:195323-198550 GCF_000696425.1 Galeopterus variegatus | reverse complement strand
GTTGCGATCCGTTGCCGGTCACGAAAAAAGACAAAAAGGAAAAAAAAAAAAAAAGAAAATTCCAAGCAATAAAGTGAGAACAGCTAGTATCATTAATCTATGAATTAAATAATGGTTTTTATAGAATATTGTAGATTTGATTCAAGGTAGTTAAGGATTTTTTTACTTAGATATTATGAGATCTCTTTGATATAAGAAAAATAGGTAATTTTACACCAGTTTTCATATGGAAATTATGTGTCTCAAAGAGTAAATAACCAGGACACTGAACTATTTCTGCAAATGGAGCAATTTAATTGTGTAACCCTTGAGGTGTCGTGGCCCCATGCAAGGAAGCACGATTTTCATTTAGACCTCAAGCAGTAACTGACTCTGCCTATTAAAGGTTGGAACTATAAACCTTCTCAAGAGACAGTGGCAGAAGATGCTAAGTGTGATAGAAGAGGTGACACAAGGAAAAAAATATTTTAGAACAAAATAACTGCAGCATAATGAAGCAGTTTCTAGCTTTATAAGTAAAATAGGAAACTAGCATTTGATGAAGCATATTGAAAAGAAGCAGTCTCCATGGTAATCAATTGATAATGACTATATTTAAAGGGGACTTTGCACTTACATTGGTCACATTCTTGTTTAAGTGCACTATTTGCAGATAATTTTCTGCCTCTGCTAAAGCTCAGAAAATCTAGGAAAAGAATGCTATAGAATACAAGGACAAGTATAAGCAACACTAAAAAAATGATAATTGGGTCAATAAGAGGCACAATTATTTTTCTCATCCCTATGAGTATTGTTATGATTTGAATTTTTATTGTCTTACCAAAATTTGTGTACAATAAAACCTTAAATTTTCTTTCTGTTTCCAGGCGTACGCATACGCTCTCTGTGTCTTTCTTTCACACACTTATACGCACAAAAACACAATTTTAAATTAAATTCAATTCTAAAAAGATGGTAATGAGAATCAAATTCTAACAATAGTCCCCACAAATTTGCCATCCTAATAATGGATATATGTTTCTACTTTTTTCTTTTCCTTTCCTTATCTCTATTTTAACAGTGTGGATATAATTTTTAATTTAATCTGTTTAATTCTAATTTTGTTCAAATTTAATTCTCTTGCTATATAATATTTCTATTTGTTTTATAATCCTTATTATTATAGTTTTCATGGCTTTATAATTCTCCATATAGTTAAATTTGTCACAAATTTACTACTACAAAGAATGTTTTAAGGAAATCTTGCTTATTGTTTTTTCCCATTATTTTTTGATGAAGATCCTGATTACTGTGCTACTTATATTGAGTAAGTAGGATGTTTTCTATAAGTTCTCCAGTAGCAAATCAGGATTACATGATGAACGTATGTGTATTAGTCAGGGTTCTCCAGAGACGGAAGCAATAGGCTATGTTATAAATATTTGAGAGGGGATATATTAGGGGAATTAGCTTATGTGATTGTGAAGACAAGTCCCACGATAGATGGTCTGCAAACTTGATGCCAGTAATGGGCTCTGTCCAAATCCAAAGGCTTCAAAACCAGGGAAGTCCATGGAGTCCTTGGTGTAAGTCCAAAAGCTGAAGCTCTGATGTCCACAGGCAGGAGAGAAGAATGTATCCCAGCTCCAGGGATAGGGAGGGCCGTTAGCTTTTGTTCTCTGGTTTTGCTTCTCTCTGGGCTCCCAGAAGATTGGATGGTTCCTGCCCATATTGAGGGTGGATCTTTCCCACCCAGTCCACTCAGGATCTCATACTAATCTCTCCTGGAAATACCCCCATGGACACACCTAAAAAGATAACTTTACCAGGTTTCTTGATATTCCTTAATCTAATGAAGTTAACACCTAGAATTAACCTTCAAAATGTGTAACGTTTTTTTTCTCCCACTTACATAAACATAACCAAATTGAGCTTCAGAAAACATTGTAGCAGTTAACACAGGATTCCATTAATACATAAGGATTTGTTTTAGAATATCTTTATTTGTCCTTAGTTTCCAAGTAGGAAATATGGAGTTTTAAATGCACTCAAAGGTCACATTAATGCCACTTTCCCTAACTCCCATTCCTTACACCTTTAATTCCTTTCCCTTCCCTCTTTTTCTGCTGTCCTGTGTTTTGCCACTTCTTAATTTCTTTTCTTTTTTCTTTTCTTTTCTTATCTGCTTCTTTTTCTTCTTTTCTTTTCTTTTTTCTTTCTTTCTTTCTTTTTCTCCCACTTTTGGCAGTGTCAAAAAAGTTCTTTTTTAAAAATTATTATTATTATTATGGTAAGAACACCTAACATTAGATCTACCTTCTTAACAGGTTTTTAAGTGTACAATATAGTATTTTTCAATATAGGCACAATGTTGTACAATAGATCTCTGGAACTTCTTTATATTGCTTCACTGAACCTTTATACCCATTGATTACTGACTCCCCATTTGCTCCTCCTTGCCAGGCCCTGGCAAACACTCTTTCTAAGAGTTTGACTATTTTAGATACCTCATGTAAATGGAATCATGCAATGTTCTTCCTTCAGTGACTGGCTTAGTTCACTTAGCATGAAATTCCTCAAGGTTCATCCACATAGTCACACGTGACAAGATTTCCTTCTTTTTTAAGACTGAATAATATTCCATTGTAGGTATATATCACATTTTCTTTATCCGCTTATCCATTGATGGACATTTAGGGGGGAAAAAAAAGCTCCAGTAATTAAAACAGTATGGTACTAGCATAGAGACGTCAATCTGTTTACTTAACTTGCCCCTGACTCGCTTCCCTTTTCTTTCCAACCACCATGTTATGCTGTCCCAAAACATACATTTTTTATTCACTTATAAGTCTCTTTGAAACTGACATGATGTATCTCTTCCTAGTTTAGATGTAGAATAGATTCAAAATACTTTATGTATCTTTTTAACTAAAGAACTGAATAAGGTAAAAGAGAAATTGGGGAGATCTGATGTATCACTAAAAAAATTACAATGGAAACAATTACTAATTTCTAAAGTGTCTCAAATATAATAACGAGAAGTTGCCTCTTGACAATTTAATAATGCAGAATAAAATAAGTTGGAAGAATTGTCATTGAAAAATGGAAAATTATGGTTTTATTAAAAACAAATCTATGATCCTGATGAACATTCAGCTCTAAGATGAACTTACATTGTTTTTAACAGTCTGAGAGTTCAGAAATTCAGTTTTTGTACTAATATCTGTCAATACCTGGAACAAGATCTA
>NW_007726937.1:194597-195001 GCF_000696425.1 Galeopterus variegatus | reverse complement strand
TCTGAGAGTTCAGAAATTCAGTTTTTGTACTAATATCTGTCAATACCTGGAACAAGATCTAAAAGCCATTTTAGTGTTTAGTTTATGGTTTTAGCTATGGTTTCCTTTCAAGTTATTTTTAACAATTTTCTTGGGAGAAATCAACTATTCTATATGCTCTAAATATACATTGTTCAGAGAGTCTGTCACTTGAAAATTTTGATAGAAAAGCCAAACACTTTTTTTTTTTTTTGCTGCTTCTAAGATGGGAGAGTAAATTATATCTCCATCACCCCAAAACAAGAAGCAGGTAAGATGGTTTCATGTCAAGTTCTGAGAGAGAAATGGCCTTATTGCTGCTCCCGGACACACCGATAAGTACAGGGCCATCAGGTGTCACTCATCAGCTGGGTATACCTACATTA
>NW_007726937.1:194212-194577 GCF_000696425.1 Galeopterus variegatus | reverse complement strand
GGACACACCGATAAGTACAGGGCCATCAGGTGTCACTCATCAGCTGGGTATACCTACATTAAAAATTTAACATCACAAAATTGGAGTAGCTATACAGCTGTCATGTTATAAGCTCCAGATAGAGTGAACAACTTAACCCTGTTTGTCAGGGCTTTTCCCAGTTTAGCACCGAATAGCCCATGTCCCCAGAATACCCTCTGTTCTGGGCAAATCAGGACAATTAGTCATATTATCTCCACACCAAAGACAAACTAAAGCAACACAGAGACTTGTAAAAAGATGTGAAAATAAAAAGAACCCTTTACATATGTTCCACTTTACATCTTTAATATACAGCTAATATGAGCACTATTTATAACTTCAAG
>NW_007726937.1:190321-193868 GCF_000696425.1 Galeopterus variegatus | reverse complement strand
CATATGTTCCACTTTACATCTTTAATATACAGCTAATATGAGCACTATTTATAACTTCAAGATAGTGTCATACGATATCATCTTAGCTTTATGAATGTGGGAATTTTGATTACTATGATCTAAGTGACACAGTTTGTAAGGAGAACCAGTTCTCAAAGATGAGTTCATACCTTGGACCCCACGTTAGAGTATACCCATCTTTCTTGCCTTGCTCAGTAGAAGCACAAGACAGTCCGAGTCAATAGTATGGGCTCTTTTATAAAAAAAAGCTGGCATTTTAGGTCTGGTACTTGAAGGCAAAATTCTGGGTAACTTGAAGTTTAAGCTTCCATCTACTGATGGCAGGGACAGGGAAAGGAAGAAAGATTTTAATCAGTGACACCACAAGTCCAATTATTCTTATCTTTCAAGCATTGAAGTTTGAAGGAGAACAGAGACTTAGAATGCCCAAGATGTCCACCAATCCTGGGAGAGGCTATGAACTCGACTGAAGAATGATGCACTTCCAAAGAAAGATCGAGAAAATTGAATGTGTACATGGAAAAAATTATGGCATGGTGGTTAAAAGCACAAAAATAACAAACAGAAATAAAAGTTTAAGTCTCTGTTTAGCCATTCACCAAGTACGTGATCTTGTGCATATTTCTTGAATTATTTCATTTTCAGTGTTTTTATTTTTTGTATATTGTTAAATTCAGATTAAGTATAATACCAGTATCTAAGGTGGTTTCTCTGAGGATTTATGTAGATGATTTATAAAATATTTAGCAGAGTGCCTGGACTTTGGTAGTGCTCAAAAACAATGAACAGCAGTTCTTATAGTTGACAGATGTCAAAGTTTTGCTTAAAATTCAATATAAACACACATATATAAATATGGATGTGCACATATATGTATAACAATTTCAAAAAATACAGAAAATTATACTTGTTATTTATAGTGGCTCGATTATGCATTTCCTTTTTTTCTTTAATTGAGGGAGAGAGAGAAGCATGAAAGCAAATAAATATTTCTTATGAAAAACAATAAAACAAGTGAGCATTCTAAACAGTAGTCCATAGAAGGTACTTGTCTGTGACAAAGCCTATGTGCTTCACAGTGGTATTTTCTTTTGACAGTAGCATGTACATATGTACTGGGAATTTAACTAATATTTACATATTTATTTTAATTGAAAGATTTATCTATTTACTCAGCTTCAGGCAAAGCCAAGCCAAAAGGTGGTGTGATTTCTGACAGTTTCCTATTCATGAAGCCTAAAGGGGCCTAATTTGATTGGGCATCCCTTGTATTTCATGACTACTGCTTCTACTTTTCATTTGGCCTTCTGCAAGTCAATTCCATGTTGAATTCTCAATGTTGTGTCCTCTAAAATGTGAGAATTACATAAAATGGATTTTACAGACTAAACTATGCCATTTCGTTTTGTTTTTATATTTTTTGTAGGGTAAAAATTCAAATTCCTTCATTTATACCATCCAAGACAAAAGTAGGGAAGTGGCTGTGGAGAGGTATGGAGCCAAAGAAAATAATGAAGGTCCCATAAATCATGGAAAACAGAGGTGCTGCTCAAAGGCATTGTAAGGTTCTGGACAACCAAATAGCTCTCAGTGTGGGCAGGGTCTGCCCTTCTGTGCTTTGCTGAAACATCAACTTCTAATCCAAAATTCATAGAAAAATATCATTTTTCCTACCCTACTAGAACTATAAATATGTTAAGCCCCAAGGAAATGGGATCGCCACTGAGGTACAGAGGTACAAAGGGCCCAAATGTACAGAGAAATAAAGCTAAGTTGACCAGGGTCAATGAGAGTGATTTGGAAAAGGTTTATTTAAATTTGGGCTAAAGTACTTTCCACAGTTCCATGCAAATTCAGCCCTTCTTTTCTGCAAGTCAAAGCATGACAGAGGATGGGAAAGTAGGAAAGGTAAAGGGTGAAAAGATTGCTGAGCCAGGTGTATTCCAAGTTGTTTGAGTAGTGCAGATCCCACCTTAGAGTGGTTGTTTTCTGATGCTATGTATCTGAAACTTTCATTTATTTGTTATTCCTCTCATTTAACAAACACTTACTGAATATCTGTTACGTTCCAGATATCATGCTAAGCAGTAAGGATACAGATAATGTGAAAGACCTTGAAAATTGGTGGAAGAAGCATATAAACCAATGAGCACTATTATACCAATATATTGTGAAAAGTGGGTAAATAAAGAATTTGCAATTTGGAAAAGAAAAGGGAGTTGAAGCGAATGAGAATTTTTGCCCAAATGTTGTTTTGCAGTTTTAAGAGGAAGAAAAGATCTATGATGTGTAAGTGAGTGAGTAGTCAACACAGGCAATTTGCTCTGGATTTCATGTTCTTAAACATTTTGCTATGTCCTTCGTATTCATCAGTGTCTGTCACTTGTTTAATGGTAATAACAACAATAGCTAAAATATATTGAGCACTTACATATACAGTCACTCTGAATTGTCAAATTTTTAGTCCTCATTACAATTTTATAATGTAGGCACCATTTTTTTTCATTTTATAAACAAGAAAATGAATTAAGAAAGATTGGATAACTTGCCCAAAAGTAACAAAGCTGGAAGTCACAACTCTAGGATCTCAGCCCAGTCTGATCAACATTAGGAAATATGCTTTTAATTATCAACTTATGCTGCTAGCATGCCATATAAGCTATTTTTCCCTCATAATATATGCCTCCTTCCCCCATATTGCTCATGTGTTCGGTGTCTATTTCAAATTCTAATTGCCAAATGAGCCAAAATGACTCATAGAAGTATAATACATCTCGATAGTATTTTATCCTATTTATAATCAATTAATTATGCTGTCTATAATAAAAAGTACATTTTGCTCTGATCTTTTTCTTTCCAATAAAGCATTCTACAAAAGAGAAATTCACAAACTTTTGCTTTGAATCAGGACCATCACAGGGCTGACACAGGACATGGTGAAGAGGTGAGGAATAGGTAGGCTTTTGTTTTTAATCTATAGTTGCAATATATAAATAATGCAGCTCCATGTCCTCTACCCCACCCATCACTATATCCTGTGACATACACCCCAAATTCTACTGAACATCTTCCAATAAAAATTCTTTTCACAGTCATGGTTCATTGTTTAGTTTCTATCTTCTCCTCATAACTACACATTCTACAAGAGCAGGGGCTGTCTGTCTCTCCAGCATTTGTCGCATAGTGTGATACTCCTAAAATACATTTTACCTTTTTTTTTTTTTTTGTCTTTTTTCGTGTCCGGCAACGGATCGCAACCCTCAGTGTCGCGCCCGTACTGGACCGGGACCGGCAACGGGATCGCAACCCTCGGCGCTGCGCCCACACCTCGCTCAGCCAGTGAGTGGGAACTGGTCTGTATGTGGGATCCGAACCCTCGGTGGGAGCGCCACAGCACTCCCAAGCGGCGCACTGTAGCAGTGTGCCGCCAGGCCGGCCCCCTAAAATACATTTTAAATCTAACCGCATTTCATCTCCTTCACATCATCATCATTTCTCATCATATCTCTGTTTATATCTACCCTTA
>NW_007726937.1:169913-189636 GCF_000696425.1 Galeopterus variegatus | reverse complement strand
AATTAATACTCTGGTATCACAGCGCACAGCTCTCAGGATCGCGCTGTCTCCTGGCACGGCCCCAGTTTTAGTTTTTTATTATTGGTCCTTGTGACTCTCTTTTTCCCTGGGGATGCAATGAAAGCTGGATCCACAAGGGAACATGAGGATTTGGACAGATGAAAGATATTCCTATCTGGAAGCTGTAAGAACTGATGCTGTAATTGATTTGACTGGATTCTTTGTTGTCACGGGCAAAGCTTTTTCAAGTAGAACAGTCAAATAAGATGATTTTTGATAGAGATATTTCATTTCACTAAAATGTATGCTTTGAGAACAGGCAATTTGACTACCTTCTTCTAAGCACTTGGAGTTCAAAGGTTAAAAAGGATTAGCAAATTTTACAAATTCAAATGTTAGTGAAATTAATGAAGTATGAATGTAAGCATATCTTAGAAGGTATGCTTGTGTGAAGTGTCATCAGGAAAGAGGACCAGGTGAATAAGTTGCAATGGGCATTGGGTAGTGTTTGGTTTCATATGCCTAATATGACTTTTTGGTTGAATGAGCAATAGTACCTCTTTGCCAGTCAATGTGGCTCTTTGTGGGCCTGTAATACCAATTAGTCTAATCGTGTCTTTTCTTTCCTAGAGATATAGATTTGGATGGAGATGCACAGTTACAGAAAGCAGTTAGACGTAACCCTTTGATGGCAATAGAGAATTTTCACTGCATTTCTTATCTGGCTCATTATTATTTAATTCATTTCATGATTATTTCTGAAAATAATGGTTGTCTGAGAGCAGAGGACACTCATGGACTCAGATTCTTTCAGCTAGCCAGTGTCTTATTTTACAGCTCCTGACCCTTCAATGCATGTTTTTTTACTTGTGGACGTTTGTTAGAGTTGGTTTCTGTTGCTGAGAACTGAAGAGCCACCATATATATGAGATAGATGTGACATCAACAGCTCAAGGTGAAGAAGAGGAATTGAAGTACCAGAAACGTTGAGTTGGAGTAGCAGGTAGACTGCTGGAATTTTATCAGTGGTGTTCCAATGACTCTAGCAGATGTTTAGATGGTCTGAGTATGATCTGTGCTTTTGTGGGCAAATCAGTTGTATTTAAGAGAGGGTAAAGTAACAGAAAGTGAGAGGTATGGCAGTGGCCTCCAGTCTGTGTGTGAGATGTACTATAATTAAAAAAAAAAAAAAAAGAAACAAAGAAAGAAGGAAAAAAAAAGACAAGTAAAGAAAGGAAGAAATAAATGTCTTTTTGAAGTTTCTTGTGACTGCATGCTATTTTGTATCACTCTAGGATCTTAAATATTGCTTCTGAGCAAATTTATCCCAAGGTATTCCATTTATATTTTAAAAAGCCAAAGAATCCAAATATTTCTACTTTGTGTCTCTAAGAATTTATGTCACACAATCAAAATGACATTCTTTGGCACTCTTCTTAAACTTCTCTTCCTCTTGATATCTGTACATTTCCCAAAAGTCTCTCTATGATTTGGGTCAATTGATTATGGACACTGATTATCTCCATTCCTCAGATAGGAATTTAAGGAGAACCCGATTAGAACAAAGGCAGTTTCGTTACTCTAGATAATTAAACTTTTAGCTGTTGGGATCTCATGAAAACCTAACGTAACAGAAATATTGAAAAGCTATGAATAGCTCCTTATTATTTGAGAAAATGTTAATAGGAAATTTTTATAATAAAAGAAAATGTTTCCTTTTGTTACGTATCTATAAAACAGTAGTTTCCTTTCTTCTTTTCTTTTACCCACCTATATTTTTATTCGGTGTTTAAGACCATTAATCCATCAGGCAATTATAATTCACTTATATATATATATATATATATATATGTTATATATTCCTCTATACATATGTCTTTTTTCTGTAACTGTAATATGGGAGATCAACATCAGTAATAAGTAATATTTGTACGGTGTTTTATGATTCATAATGTACATTCACTTCTATTCACTCACTTGGTCCTCTCCAATAAACTGTGATAAATATCAATGTCTTAATTTAACAGGCAAAGAAAATGAGGCTCTAATGTTAAGGAGCTTGCACATAGTCATATAGTTAGCAATATATATATATTTTTTAAAGCATGAATTTGAAGCTAAGTCTGTTGGATCCCAAAGTCCATATTCTTTTCCCAAAAGCCCAGGAAAGCTATGGTCATAAGAGGCTAAATAGTATTTTGGGAGGGAAAAGAATGGTCAAGTCAATTCTTCTGCCTCCACTCTGGAGAAAATAAACCACTATTTTAAATAAAGTATCTTATCCATTGTCCTTGTAGAACTCTGATTCTGATGCCCTATCCACAGATACTCCTCCCCATATTTGGACTCATAAAGACCTAGAGGACTCAGGGTCTTTAATTTTTACCTTATGTTATTATTATTACTAAAGTTACAGTATTAGGAATAGTAGGTGCAATATTCAAAGGAAGGTGTTTTCTCACAACAGTCAGGCACAGTGATGAGTGTGTTACACTTCCATGACTGACGGGCAGATGAAACCTGGGAAGCAAGTTAGTGCACCCTACTTAATCATGTTGTTTCAAATCTCCAATATGACTTTCAGCACACAGCAGCTTCTAGTGGTTCTCAGGAACAGAACAGTAATCCTGAATGTTATAAATAGGTTGTTCGGTCACAATATTGACAACCTAATTGAAAAATATATATCCTACTGTTTTGCTGTTTGCTAGCCAGTGAAATAAGACAGAAACCCCAAGGAATCACAGAAGGCTTCATATGACCTGCCACTTTGACTTATGTAACTGCATTACCCAGCGAATGAAAGACCTTGTTTATTTTTAGTTTCTTATTTTTCTCCATCAACTTGGTCTATGAGCCAACTGTAAACAACAAATGTTGAGAGGACAAACAAAAAAAAAAAGTTGTTAAAACTTTCAGAGCTTAAGTCTTTATCTGGGTTCTTCTTAAAGAGTCCAAGAACTGAATTCTTGCATCTTGCATCTGTGGGTTTGGGGTGGGATGCATCTTCATTCCTTCCAAATCTGCAGAATATAGTGCAGTGAACATTACTATGGATGGAAATAAAGTATTTGAGCTGCTACTGAACAAAATTGAGGTTATTTAATGGGATGGATGTTCAGAAAGTGTCCTTTACACTCTGCCCTCCTTATTGATTAATGATTAATCGTCCATATCTATATAAATTACAAACGTGTAATATGTTAACTTTACTATTTTGTGATCATAAAACATATGTTGAGCACTATTTTGAGCAAGGTACTGGGAAAATTCAAAAATGAAAGAAAATGATATCAGTACTCATTGAGTGCCTACAAGACCTTGGTACTCCCAGTGGGGTCCTAGGACGAGAAGCAGAGACCCACATACTTAATTTTCTTGGTACAGTTTTTTTTTTTTTAATTGCTAATGGAATAACTTATATTTTCTTTCCAGTGCTGGGGTCAGATAAGTAGAGACACAGTACTCCTAGTATATCATATAGTCCAGCACTTCTCAATGTGTAATTCATGACTAACTAATCTCAAGCCTTACTCTTTTCTTACACCATCACACTTGGTCTTAAGTTAATAATCTTAAAATCATTTTGGGCATGGATTTTAATTGTCTCCCCAAATTGCTTGCATATATAATCTTGTAGTAGAGACTACGAACATCTTCATTTTTTTATTTTTAAATTAATGGTACCTGAGTTTTTAGAGGAAACTAATGAGCTTAATTAAAATACAGCCAAACAAATAGAAATACTAAATTTTAAGGAGATATCCTGGAAGTCCCATATGGAAACTCCTGCTTACTCTATATTGTCCACAGTGTAGCCACGTGCTCCTACCTTACTGAATAGGGGGTGGAAAACAAGGGGCAACAGATAGAATATTTGTTGAGTATCACAGTCTTTGCCACACACTTATATGTCCTCAACTTTTTTCTGACTAAATGAAAAAAAATGTGTATAATTTACCACCATAAAAAAACAGCATAATTAATTTTAAAAAATAAAAAAGAATGTATGAAGTTTTGGAACATGTGATCTTCTGAAGCAAAATTGTATTTTCTAAGAGAAATAGATATAAAGAAAAGAGAAGCCTTTATGAAAAGAACATCACCTTTCTCCTTTATCCAGTATAGAATGTGGATGTGATACCTGGAAACACATCATTCTTCTTTTTTACTATGAGCCGACTAGAGTGAGGACAATCTCAAATATGTTGCAGAGATAACAGATTTGGACATCACTGTGATGTAGAGCCAATGACAGAGACCATCTGTGCAGAATGCATGTGGTAAGAGCAATAATGCTCTGCTTAAGCAAGCAGTTGCTTGAAGTTGAAACCATTCCTTATGGGTACAATTAATCATTAGGGCTGTATGGGACCCCAAATGAACTTTCAAGTCCACAAACAAGTTCCTGTCTCTATGGTGTACATTTTATGTTGTTTGTTTAATCTTTTCCTTTAAAAACAAATTGTAGCATAGTTGCTTGTACATTTCTGTGGGGTACAGAGTTGAATATTATTACCTCTGTGCAATATGTTATATCTAAAATCAGGATAACTAGTAGATTCAACATTATACAAAGTAATAGTTTTTAGTGGCGTTTAACCAGTTCCTCCCCTATCTCCCTTCCACTCCTCCTTTACTACCTTTGGTAACCTCAATTCTCTTCTCTCCTTTTGAAAGTTCTATGTATTATTGTGATTGTTGTATATTTCTTTCTTTTTATTTTTAATTATATATTTATATTTTAGTTCACACTGATGAGTGAAGAAATGCAGTATTTCTCTTTCTGTGTCTGGCTTATTTCACTTGAAATGATTTTCTTTAAGTTCATCCATGTTGCTGAAAATGACAGTATTTCACTCTTTTTTGTGGCTGAGTAGTACTCCATTGTGTGTGTGTGTATATATATATATGAAATATGATATATATAATATTTTATATCATATTTATATCATATATATATCATATTTTCCTTACCCAGTCATCCGATGATAGACGATTAGGTTGGTTCCAAATTTTCACTATTGCAAATAGAGGTGCTAGAAACACGGGAGCGCAGGTTTATCTTCAATATGATGATTTTCATTCCCTTGGATATACACCTAAGTGTGGAATTACTGGATCATGTGGGAGTTCTATCTGTAGTTGTTTGAGGAATCTGCATACTATTTTCCACAATGGCTGAACCAATTTACAGTCCCACTAAGAGTATAGGAGGGTTCCCCTTTCTCCACATCCTGTCCAGCATTTGTTCTTGTCTGTCTTTTTGATAATAGCCAGTCTAACTGGGGTGAGATGGTATCTTAATGTGGTTTTGATTTGTGTTTCCCTGAGGTTGTGGGATGTTGAGCATTTTTTTCATGTGTCTGTTGGACATTTGTATACCTCCCTTTGAGAAATGCCTATTTAACTTCTTTGCCTATTTTTTAATTGGTCTATTTATGTTTTTACTGTTTGTTTGAGTACCTTGAATATTCTGCATATTAATCCTTTGTTGGATGCAAAGTTTGCAAATATTTCCTCCCACTCTGTAGGTTGTCTTTTCACTCTGTTCATTGTTTCTTTTGCTGTGCAGAGCTTTTAAATTTGATATAATACTATATGTTTATTTTAGCTTTTATTGCCTATACTTTGGGGGTGTTATTCATAAGATCTTTACCCAGTCCTACTTCCTGAAGTGTTTCTCCTGTGTTTTCTTTTAGGAGTTTTATAGTTTTAGGTCTTATACTTCAGTTTTTAGTCCACTTTTAGTTGATTTGGGTATATATGGAGAGCGGTATGGGCCTAGTTTCATTCTTCTACATATGGATGTCCAGTTTTCCCAGCACCATTTATTGAAGAGGCAGTCTTTTCTCCAGCGTACGTTCTTGGTGCCTTTGTAGAAAATTGGTTGGATGTAAGTTTACGGGTTGATTTCTGTGTTCTCTATTCTGTTCCATCGGTCCATGTTCCTGTTTTTGTGCCAGTATCACCCTATTTTGAATACTATCACTTTTTAGGATACTTTGAAGTTAGGTAGGGTCATACCTCTGGCTCTATTTTTTTATTTTTTTGTTTAGGATTGCTATGACTATTCGGGTTCTTTTGTTGTTCCCTATGAGTGTTAGGAACGTTCTATTTCTGTAAAGAATGTCATCGGCATTTTGGTGGGGATCGTATTGAATCTGTAGATTGCTTTGGGTAGTATGGACCTTTTGCCAAAGTTAATTCTTCCAATCCAAGAGCATGGAATGTCTTTCCATCTTTTTGTGTCCTCTTTTATTTCTTTCAACAGCAATTTGTAGTTCTCATTGTGGAGATTTTTCACCTCCCTGGCTAAACTGCTTCTTAGGTATTTTATTTTCTTGGTGACTGAAAGTGAGAAATTGGCTCACTTTCTTGATTTCTTTTTCTCCTAGTTCAATTGTTGGAGTTTTAAAATGTTACTAATTTTTGAGTCTTTATTTTGTATTCTGAAACTTTACTGAAATTATTTATCAACTCTGTTTTCTTGTGGAGTTTTTAGGTTTTTTTATACACAGGATCATGTCATTTGCAAACAAGGACAATTAGACAATTTTTTTTTCTAATCCAGATGCCCTTTATTTCTTTCTCTTGCCTGATTGCTCTTGCTACTATTTCCAATACTATGTTAAATACTGGTGGTGAGAGTGAGCATCCTTGTCTTGTTGCATTCTTAAGTGAAAAGCTGAGTTTTTACCATTCAGGATTATATTGGTGGTGGGCTTTTTATAAATGATTTTCATTGTGTTCAATACTTGCCTTCTATACCTAATTTGCTGAGAGTCTTTATCATAAAGGGATCTTGAATTATGACAAATGCTTTTTCTACATCTATTGAGAAAATCATATGTTTTTTGTCTTTGGTTTTATTAATATGGCTTATTACATTTATTAACTTGTATATGTTGGACCATCCTTGCATCCCTGGGGTGAAACTCACTTGATCATTGTGTATAATTTTTCTGACATGCTGCTGTATTCTATTATATTTTACTGAGTATTTTTGTGTCTATGTTCATCAAAATATTGGCCTGTAGTGTTGTTTTCTTCTTGCATCTTTCTCTGGTTTGGGTATCAGGGTAATGCTGTTCTCATAGAAAGTGTTTTGGAAAATGGCCTCTGATTCAATGTTTTAGAATAGTTTGAAGAAAATTGGTATTAATTCTTTCTTACAGGTTTTGTAGAATTCAGCAGTAAAACCACTGAGTCCTAGGTTTTCTTTGTTGGGAGACTGCTGATTACTGTCTCAGTCTCATTGCTTGTTATTGTTTTGTTCAGGTTTTCTGTTTCTTTTTGGTAAAAATTCTCTTCTTGATACTTTGCATTTGTCCAGAAATTCATCTATTTCCTCCAGGTTATCAAATTTGTTGACGTAGAGTTGCTTATAATTGTCTCTAATGATTCTTTGAATTTCTGTGGTGTTGAATGTGGTAGTCTTTTTAATTTCTGATTCTTGTTTTTTCTGATTCTTTTTTTTTTGTTGTTGTTGTTCCCTTGATCTTTTGTATAGTTTTCTTATAGGGCTGGTCATTTGGTGGTGAATTCTCATAGATTTTGTTTGCCTGGGAAATACATTATTTCTTCTCATTTCTGAATGATAGACTTGCTGTGTATAGTATTCTTGGCTGGAAGGATTTTTTCTTTTAGTATTGAAATATATCATCCCATTCTCTTCTGGCCTGTAGAGTTTCTGTTGAGAAGTCTGCTGTTAGTATGATGGGAACTCCCTTATAGGTGACTTGACACTTTTCTCTTGCTGCTTTTGGATTCTCTCTTTGTGTTTGAGTTTTGCCAATTTGACTATAATGTGTTTCAGAGAATATTTTTTGGATTTAATCTGTTTGAAGATATTTGAGCCTACTGAATCTGATAGTCCATCTCCCTATATATACCTGGGAAGTTTTCTACTATTACTTCATTGAATATGTTCTTAATGGCTTTACCATTCTCTTCCCCTTCAGGAATACCCATGTTTCAGATGTTTGTGTTCTATGGTTGTCTGCTCTCTCTTTTAGATTTTCTTCATTTTTATTCTTTTCTTTCCTTTTTTTTTTTTTGTCCACCTTAGTTATTTCAAACACACTGTCTTCAGTATCACAAATTCTTTCTTCCCTTTGTTCTTTCTTGCTGTTTAAGCCCTCAGTCGTGTTTTTTACTTTGTTGAATGGCTACTTCAGTTCCATGAATTTTGCTACACCCATTTTCAAAGTATTAATCTCTTTGTAAATTTTCTCCTTCATATCCTAAATAGCTTTGCTCAATTCATTGTGTCATCTAAGGGTGTCTTCTTGTGTCTCGTTGAGTTTCCTTACAATTTTTTCTCAGAATTCCTTTCTAGTCATTTCTAGGGTTTCTTGCTCTATGGGGTCTGGTACTTGAGAGTTATTGTATTCCTTTCGTGGACTCATATTTTCCTGTTTCTTCATATTTCTGGTATCTCTATGTTGATGTCTGGTCATTTGGTAGCATAGTTGCTTCTTCTGTTACTCAGCTTCCCTGGACTCTGTTGGTGACCCTCCTTGTGTCAACACAGTCAAGTGGTCAGCAGTCAACCTGAATGGTGGCAGTGACTGCTGTGGTTGCTACTTCAGTAGCAGACCACCCTGGTGGCAGTGGTAGTTGTGAAGATGGCTTTTATGGGCTGCCCATGTGGCAGTGGTGGCTCCAGTGGCAGTGAGCTGCTTGCATGATGATGGTGGCTGCCTTGCTGCATTGATGGTGGCAGCAACTGTAGCAGTGGTGGTTGCAGCATCTCTCTGCTTGACTACAGTGTCCATAATGGCAGCCTGCACAGTTATGTTGCTGCAGTAGCAGTGGGATTATCTCGCAGTGACAGCAGTTGTATCAAGAACTGTAAATACCTCATTGGTGTTTAGGGTTTCCTTGGTGGCAGCAGGGCTACCTCATGTGAGTGGGAGGGGTGTAGGCAGCTGCAACTGCCATCCTCAGATCTGTGGTGTCCTTGGTGGCAATGGGGTAACCTTGTGGGAGTGGCAGCAGTGCCTGTGGCTACAACTGTCTCCCTCATTTCTGCAACATCCTTGGCAGCAATGGGATTAACTCACAGTGGCAGCAATGTGGGCTTTGGTTGCAGCCATGCCCTTCACATCTGCACAGTCCACGGCTGCAGTGACAAGCAACCCACAGGACTATTGTTCTGCATGGAGCTGCTCTACAATGGGCAGTGGTTCTAGGATTGGACAATGCTCTGCCAACTGCAGTGGTGGTGGCAGCGGGCCTGTTTCCATCTTTTTCTGCAGGAGGAATGCACCTGGGTACCTCTAGTCTGCCATCATCCCCTAATTTTTCCTTGAAGCTCATACTGAAGATTGATATCTCTCTTCCTTGTTGATCATTTCCAAAGGCCCCAATAAGTAAGAAAACTGATATTATTCTTTGTAGATTGTATCCTAAACAATTTAACAGAGGGTATCTTTAGAGTTGGCAAAGTAGCACAGGAGACTATTAAATAGGCCAGTGAATCTTAGAGTTTGATATAAGCAAGGACTATGTGAGTATCTAATTCAGTGTAAATCAGTGTTTCCCCAACCTGGCTCCACATTCAGTATACTAAGGAGAGATTCTTTGGCTTCTCTTTAAAGCAACGGAATCTGTGGTAGGAGGAGATAGATGATAGGTAGTTGGACAGGAGAACATACAAATTTATTTTTATATTAATACCTACAGTTGGGTCAGTGATTTCCAATTTCAATTCACAAATGAAGGGACTAAGTCCCAAATAAGTGAAGTGATCACATTTGAGGTCATGGTGATTGAGCCATCTAATGACAGAAATTGACATAATCCTATCTCCTGGCTACCCACCCCAAATTTATTCCATGGAGCACCTGCCTGGCGAGTCCTTGTGGATATATATATATATTTTTGGTTTCTTATTCTGAAGACAACTGAAAACTGAATATTTTAAAACTTCTTTGCATATGTTTCATGCATATCTCATAAGCACAAATGGAGTCCCACTTTTCTACCCACCCATAAATAGAAAGAGAGGAAAGGGGGGGAAAAATTGGAAAAAATGGTGAGACCCACTATGTGAGGTATAGGCATCATTAGTCCTCTTTTAGTTGATAAACCTAAGGCTTAGCCCATTTCAAAAAATTATTAAAATTCACAAAGTTTAAGAATGACATAGCTAGGATTAGAAATAATCTGAATGCCTTCAACAACTCTGTACTTTGTTAGTTTTGTGTAGCTACTGGTGAAGTACATGGCTTGCTGTACACTCTGTTCAAAGAAATAAAAGACTATGAAAACTGGGATTTAAAATCCAACACAGCCTTGATATTCTTTACTTGAAGTCTCAAAAAGCTAACTGACTCCTAAGTGTCAGAGCTAGATTTTGGCAAGAGTTTTGTTAAAATATATATCCTATACAGTTTTTCTTAAACAGTTCGTGCTCTGAGCTTACTGAAAACTAAAAAATCTTGAAATATCCATATTTATTTTGTTTTCAGAATCTCTGGTTCAGTTTTTCTCCCCAGTTCTCTCCTTAGCTGTAGCCTATGGTCCTTCCAACTACATAGAATTTATGTCAAAAGCAGGAAGATGAGGAAAGATGAGATTCCTTAGAGAGCTTATTCCAATGAAAATGGTCAAATATGAGTTTGTACAGAATAAACATGCCAGGGGCAGTAAGAAGACAAAACAGTCAATTAAGAGAAATGATTTCTTAAGTCTTCTTCTGCCAGTGTTATACAATCGTCAGACCCCTCTAACTGTGTACAAAATTGTAGAATTATTAGATAGATAAATCTTGATTTCCTAACTCTGAAAGAAGACCCTGCGAGGGAATGTGACTTACCTAAGACAGCCAGGAGCATCTCTTTCTCTGACACTGGATGATAAAGCAGCTCCTAACAGGAATCCTTTGTACTGCTCTTGCTTTCATAAGAATCTCTGACCATTGGAAGTATTCAAAAAATATATATCAGATCAGATCATCCTACTTCTGAATACCTTCTGTCAGTTTTCCGTTACCTTTAAAAATGAATCTAGACTCCTTGCCTGGCCCACAATGTAGGACAGTTTGTACCCTGGAGCCTCCCCTGGCCTCACCTCTACTGCCCCACCAAGGTTATAATGCCCCAGTATCTGATCTTCTCTCCTATTTAACACACCCACTTGGTCCTACCTCATTGCCCTTCACTTTCTGTCCTCACTTCCAGGAGAGATTTTCCAGATCTCTCCATGACTGATTCCTCATGCACAGGTCTCTGCTCACAAGTTTCTGACTCTGGTAAAGTACACTTCACATTAAATTTGCTGTCTTACTCATTTTCAAGCATACAGGTTTGTAGTGTTAAATATATTCCCATCGTCATGAAACAGATCTCCAGAACTTTTTCATCTTACAAAACTTAAGCTCTATTCTCATTCAACAACAACTCCTCATTTTCCTCTCTCCTCAGCCCCTCACATCTGCCATTCTATTTTGTTTCTGTGAGTTTGACTACTCTAGATACCTAATATGAGTGGAATCATATATTATTTTTCTTCTAGTAGCTGACTTATTTTACTTAACATAATGTCCTCAAGGTTCATCCATGTTGTAGCTGTATCAAAATGTTCTTCATTTTTAAGGCTAAATAATATTTTACTTTATATAGGTATCACATTATCTTTATTCATCTGTTTTGATGCACATTTGGTTTTCTTACACCTCTTGGCTACTGTAAATAATGCTGTTATAAACATGGATGTACAAATACCTATTTGATACCCTGGTTTCACTTCTTTGGATATATACCCACAAGCAGAATTGCTGAATCCTAAAGTAATTTTATTTTTAATTTTTTGAGGAACAATGATACTATTTTCCATAAAAGCTGCATCATTTTACTTTTACACTAACAGTGCACAGGAGTTCCAATTTTTCCACATCCTCACAACACTTGTTATTTACTATTTTTTAAATATGTTTGATATAGTAGCTATTCTAATGGGTGTGAGGTGATATCTTATTGTCGCTTTGATTCACATTTTCCTGATGATTAGTGATGTTGAGCATCTTTCCAAATGCTTGTTGTATATTTGTGTATCTGCTTTGGAGAAATATCAATTCAAGTCCTTTGCCCATTTTTAAATGGGGTTATATGCTTTTCTTATTGTGGTGTTGTTGAGTTGAAGGAGTACATATATGTGTGTGTGTGTGTATGTGTGTGTATGTGTATATATATATGTGTGTGTGTATATATGTGTGTGTGTACATATATATATAGTGTGTGTGTGTGCAGTTATAAACCCCTTATCAGATATGTATATATGTGTGTGTGTGTACATATATATATAGTGTGTGTGTGTGCAGTTATAAACCCCTTATCAGATATTTGATTAAGAAATATTTTCTCTCATTATGTAGGTTGCCTTTTTACTCTGTTAGTTATGATCTTTGATACACAGAAGTTTTTTTTTTAAATATACTGTTCACATTTTCTATTTTTACTTTGTTGCTAGTGTTTTTCATGTCATATCCTGGATTGCCTTTTTACTCTGTTAGTTATGATCTTTGATACACAGAAGTTTTTTTTTTTTTTAATATACTGTTCACATTTTCTATTTTTACTTTGTTGCTAGTGTTTTTCATGTCATATCCTGGAAATCATTGCCAAATCTAATGTCTTGAAGTTTTTTCCTATGTTTTATTCTAAGAGTTTTATAGTTTTAGGTCTTACATTTAAGTCTTTGGTCCATTTTAAGTTAATTTTCCTCTGTGATGAATGCTGAGTCCAACTTCATTCTTTGGACTGTAAATATTCAGTTTTCCCAACATCATTTGTTCAAAAGGCCATCCTTTCCCAAATTAATTGTCATATTACTATTATCAAAAATCATTTGACCACATATGTGAGGCTTAATTCTAGGCTTTCTGTTCTATTCTGTTGGACTATGTGCTTGTTTCCTTTTAATTTTAAATCCTATTAGTCTGAGTAATTTCTTCATAGTAATTATGATTCTTACTTTTTAAATTATAAAAATGATTTTTTTCTGATTGTTTCAGTAAATTCTCCCATAGTAAAAACAAAAATTATAATTATAATTATTGATGTATTAGTCATCTATAAATTCACTACTAAAAACCATAGGTAATTTTTTTCTTGTCATTCTATTTCTTTTGCTTATTTATTTTCTTTACATACTTTGTATCCAAAGTGTTTACATTATTATAAGATTATACTATTAGTATTATAATCTTAATATATATTGTATCATATTCATATATGTATATGCACACACAGCACACACACAGTTTACTATACTACAGTATTATACTATAATTCATTTTACTACATATATTATATTAGGCTCTATTTAACATTTTCATTTCTCATGCCATTCAGTATTTTCATTTAACTAACTTTTAACACTTTTCCAATATTCTACATCCAATTTGGTAGGTGTTGGTAGTTTACAATGTCCCCTTTTATAATTATTGATGTATATAATAGTGTATATAATTACTGATATTATATACACTATGGGGTGTGTGTATATATCCTACAACCTAATCACCTCAAAGAGTCTCCACCTTTCAATTACCATAATAGGATTTCCCACTGATGGAGTTTAGATGTGTTGTCCCCTCCAAAATTTGTGTGGAAATTTAATCCCCATGGTGGCAGTGTTGGAAACTGATTGAGTCATGGGGGCAGATCCCTCATGAATGGATTCATGCTCTCCCTAGGTGGGGGGGAGTAATGAGTGAGTTTTCGCTCTATTAGTTCCCACAAGACCTGATCGTTTAAAAGACCCTGGCACGTCCTCTCTCTCTCTCTTGCTTCCTCTTGCCATGTGATCTGCTTGTACAAGCTGCCCACTGGGCTGCACCTGGCAGAGCTGTGGGAGCAAGGGTGCCCGAGGCTTTGGGGGCCCAGATGCCCCATTGTGGCCAGGATGTAGGACTTGGAGTTGAAGAAGAATATTCTGGAGCTTTAAAACATAATGCCTGCCCTGCTGGGTTTCAGACTTGTTTTGGGCCTGATTCTCCTTTCTTCTGGCCTATTGCTCCCTTTTGGAATGGGTATGTGTACCCAATGTCTTTTCCACCATTGTTTCTTGGCAGTAGATAAATTTGGTTTTGACTTGCTTTTGGTCTCATAGGAGACTTTGGACTTTGGATTTTTAAGCTGGTGCTCGAACAAGCTAAGGCTTTTGGGACTGTTGGGATGGAATGATTGTATTTTGTATGTGAGAGGAACATGAGTTTTGGGGGGCTGGGGGCGGAATTATGGAGTTTGGATGTGTTGTCCCCTTCAAACCTCATGTGGAAATTTGATCCCCATTGTGGCAGTGTTGGAAACTGATTGAGTCATGGAGGTGGATCCCTCATGAATGGATTCATGCTGTCCTTGGGGGAGGGGGGGTTAATGAGTGAGTTCTCACCTATTAGTTCCCATGAGAGCTTATTGTTTAAAAGATCCTGGCACCTTTTCTCTCTCTCTTGCTTCCTCTCTCACCATGTGATCTGCTTGTACCTGCTGGCTGCCTACCATTTTCCACCATGGGAAGAAGCAGCCTGAGGCCTGTGCCACATGCAACTGTCCCAGAATCGTAAGCCAAATAAACCTTTCTTCTTTATAAATTACCCAGTCTCAGGTAATTCTGTTACATCAACACAAAACGGACTAAAACACCCACCCTCAGCAATTGCAGTGGGGATTTAAGCTTCAATGAGTTTGGGTAGTTGGGCATCCAATCTACAGCAGGTACTATGTGAAAAACTGAAAAAAAAAATGTTTACTAATTTGAGAGTTGACTAAATGTCCGCCTATGTTATCTTGACTTACTGAGAAGTTTGCTCTCTGTAAATTGGCTTTATTACCTGTGATAATGGAGAAAATGTGGTGCTAAAAGACTTCTCATGAGCTGGAACTTACACATCAGTCCTATTTTATGATTTGTGGTAATTATTCAGACAGTTTTCAAAGAAAACACTGAGATTCTACCACATCATCACCTGGAGATGGTAGCGATTGAAACCTTTTCAATGGAGTGTGTGGTCCATTGTTTTGGAAAAAAATCAAAGAGAGATTCTGAGGCAATTTTGAGAATACCTGAAGATTACTGATAGTTTTTCATCAGTAATTTAGGATTTGAGCTTTTGAGTATGTGGTACATTTTCAGATGTTGTTCTAGAATTTCCTATCACATTCTGAGACGGATTAAAAACTAACCATAAAACATTCAATGATATTACAATATAACATATGTCACTGTGTATATAAAAGGAATTTCTAGCTGTTTGTTCTCTTGGTTGTAATAATGCTTTGTGCAGCAGCTGGTTTTTAGCCAAGGCAATAAAACACTCTATTTACTTATCTAGACTCCACAACTACCAGCTTATTTTCCACAGATGATATTCTTAACCAACCTAAGTCTGTTTTTTTCATCTGTAAAATAGCAGCAATAATACAGCCTTTACTTGAAAATTGTCCAGATTTTGATAGATGCTCACATCTTTTTTTTGTCTCTCAAATATCCCAATTTTGTTTCTCTCATCTTCTAGTCTGTGTATGCTGACTAAATATAGATTTTTGTTAAAATCAAATGATTAGTGACTTCTGAACTTTACAAACCTTGGTATTACCTAATATTTGGAGACATCAGTACCTCCAGTAATACTGATGAAGTAAAACAGTAGGTCTTCTCTCCCTCAGGCTTGGAGTGAAAATTCAAGAAGAAGCATTAGAAGACTGGTGAGACAAAGAGGGTATTCACTGGTCTCCCCTGTACCAATCAAATCTTCTCACCCTTTTTTTCTTTAAGAGCTGAATTTTATTCCCTATTTGTATTGCTTTATTGTCATTGTATGATCCACCTTCTGGGAAACCACAAACTGGATTCATGGTTGGTCTCGAATTGCCCTGTGGCCAAGAATTTAATTCATATGAAAAGGATAGACAAGAAGTATGTAGGAAAATGACTGTGTGTTCACAATACTGACCATGGTNAGTAATACTGATGAAGTAAAACAGTAGGTCTTCTCTCCCTCAGGCTTGGAGTGAAAATTCAAGAAGAAGCATTAGAAGACTGGTGAGACAAAGAGGGTATTCACTGGTCTCCCCTGTACCAATCAAATCTTCTCACCCTTTTTTTCTTTAAGAGCTGAATTTTATTCCCTATTTGTATTGCTTTATTGTCATTGTATGATCCACCTTCTGGGAAACCACAAACTGGATTCATGGTTGGTCTCGAATTGCCCTGTGGCCAAGAATTTAATTCATATGAAAAGGATAGACAAGAAGTATGTAGGAAAATGACTGTGTGTTCACAATACTGACCATGGTTACAGTCGTCACCATTTTAAAGTTTTATATTGTATCCAATGTCTTACTTCCTTTGACAGCTTTCTTTTCATCCTATTCCATCTTTCTCCACATCTCTTTTTCCAGTTTTTCCCTCCTTCATCTCATCTCTCTGGCCAGATGAGCAGATAATAAAAAATAAATAATTATCAATAAACAAAGAAAAAAAATAATGGTTTATTATTTAGTGCTTGTTAATTCTCTAATACTTATTATTGCTTATTATTTAATGCTTGTTTTTCTTTCTAATGCCCTTATTTGTCTTTCTCAGCGTATTGTTCCATTTTTTTCATTCAAATCTTTCTAGCCCTTTCTTGACTTATTTTGTATCATCATCCACCACTTGCTGCCAGAAAGACAAATGGTCTTCTTGACACCTACCTTGGATGGGGAAGGAAGGAGAAATTATAAATTATGTACAAAATGAAGATCACAATATTGGTGGTGAAAGTTGTGGTTATAGCTGTGGTGGTGGCAGGAAAATAATAATGCTTATATGACTGAAAAATATATTTGAAGAATTCAAATATAAGAAACTATTTCAGCAGTAATTTGATCTTACTGTAGAAATCTTTCTCTTCCCTTGTTAAATTTGTTCAGAAGTATTTTATTTTTTTTGGTAGCTATTGTAAATGGGCCTGCTTTTTTGATTTCTTTTTCTGCTAGTCCATTTTTGGAGTATAAAAACACAACATTTTGTATATTGATTTTGTATCCTGCAACTTTTCTGAATTTGTTTCTTAGCTCTAGGAGTATTTTGGTAGAGTCATTAGGTTTTTTCTATATAAAGGATCATGTCATCTGCAAATAGGGACAGTTTGACTTTGTCTTTTCCAATTTGGATGACCTTTATTCATCCTCTTGACTGATTGCTCTGGCTAGTGATTCCAATACTATGGAAGTGGTGAGACTGGGCATCCTTATCTTGTTTCCATTGTTAAGGAAAAAGGACCGGACAAAGACTTTATGAATAAGATCCCAAAAGCACAAAAACAAATAATCTGCTTAAAAAATGGGCAAAGGTGTTAAGTAGATATTTCTGAAAGGAAGACATAGAAATGGCGAACAGGTACAAGAAAAAATGCTCAATATCAGTAAGCATCAGGGAAATGCAAATCAAAACCACACTGAAATAGCATTTCACCATGGTTAGATTGGCTATTGTCAAAAGTACAATGACAAATGCTGGAGAGGATGTGGAGAAAGGGGAACCCTCCTATACTCTTGGTGGGACTGTAAATTAGTACAGCCTTCATGAAAATAGTATGAAGATTCCTTAAACAACTACAGATAGAACTGCCATACGATCCAGCAATTCCATTGCTGAGTGTATACCCAAAGGAGTGGAAATCATCATGTGAAAGGGAAACCTGCACTTCTGTGTTCATTGTATCTGTATTTACAATAGTCAAGATATGGAACCAACATAAATGTCCATCAATGGACTACTGGATTAAAAAAATGTGGTATATATACACAATTGAATACTACTCTGCCATAAATTAATAATAACAATAATGAAATTCTGCCATTCACAGCAACATGGATGAATTTAGAGAAAATTGTGTTAAGTGAAATAAGAAAGGCACAAAAAGAGAAATACTGAATTTTCTCACTAATAAGTAGGAGCTAAAAAAGAAAGAAAGAGAGAGAAAAAAAGAAAGAAACAATGAACACAGTAATAAGTTGAACTTTCAGAAAGAGAGAACAGAACTGTGGTTATTAGAGGTGTAAAAAGGAGGAAGGGAATTAGGGAGAAATTGGTTGATAGATACAAAGAATGAGTGTATTTTGAAATGATGAATATTCCCACTCTCCAGATGTGATCATCACATATTGTACACAAATACTATTAGTCAACTCTGTACCCACAAATATATATAATCAACTCTGTTACAGTTAAAAAAAAGACACTTTATTGAAACTGGTGATTGGAGAGCAACAGTAAATAAAATGTAACATACTCTGAGCCAATTGTTTAGAATCTACATAGATCATAGGTGAGGTAGACAAAGTCATGTACTAGAAGATGGACTGTATTGAATCTAAGAGACTTTGGTTTCTAAGCTCACTTCTGACCCTTACAGGTTATATTCACTCGGGCAAACCATTTTACCTATGTGGACCTCTATGTCTCCATCTGTAAATAAGATTATTGAATCATGATCACAGTTCTCAGATTGGGTTCCCTGAGGTCACAAAGGGTGCTACAATAGAGTAAGGTCATCATATATTTGGGGAGATGATGTTGGATGGTTTTAAGTAAACCCCACGAACTATACAACTCTTTAATAATGAAAAGTAGTAATTTTGGAAACTATGAGGTCACAAAGGGTGCTACAATAGAGTAAGGTCATCATATATTTGGGGAGATGATGTTGGAAGGTTTTAAGTAAACCCCACGAACTATACAACTCTTTAATAATGAAAAGTAGTAATTTTGGAAACTATCAGACTAGATGTCTTTCTAACTCTGGTTCTTCCCTTTCCCCCTCAAACCTAATTGCAGTTAGCAGCTAATGTTCATGATAGTTACAAGAAACAGAGAAAAGATAAATTTCTGGTTAGTTATATTGTGCTTTGTTCTGTGTGTATATGTTTTCTTAACTGCTAATATGTATTTTTTTTACTATTACCTGTGTAATCACATGTGAGTTACACTGACCCTTTTCAAACTGATATATCTGCTAAATGTCTTCTTTTCATTCCTATAGGAATCCAAAGCTCTCCAGTAGGTATATTTTAGCAAACAAATATTGGGGAGAGAGTAGGGAAAAGAGTAGAGAGCTACGTTCCCTTGAACACTCTGCTTCTATACCTGCATTTGTGTATGCTGTCTCTCTTTGGAAAGGTATCAGATGGAGCTCTTTTTGCAGACTCCTTAAAAAGCCCCTTTCACAGAAAACATTGTATAGTGTGATAGATTTTTTATGGAGCATAGAAGAATGGGTCTGTGCTGAGATTTTGAGAGTTGGGACATAAGAACTTCACTTACATTACAACAAAAATAACTTCAAAATGTGCATTAAGTATATGACCTTTAAAATAAATGTTGGTTATCACAACATAAAAATCTAAACTATTTTCCAGTCATAAATGCCCACTTTCATATCCCCTCAAGACATTCGTTCTCTTTTCCCATTTCTATTCTTCCCTCATTCCTACGTGGATTGCCAGGGAGTTGTGATGTCAACTTACTCAATAAGGAAGAGGAATTCCCTTTTTCTACACCCTTTCTGCTGTAATTGCTCTAGGTCCACCTTTGGACTTCCAAACCCAACAGCACAAAGAGTCTTTTCATTTAGCAGGATCTGCTTTTGTAGAACACATACTCATTGAATATAATTATGTTGTATTTATTTCATGTATTATTTAATCCTTACTTTTCTTTTTTTTTT
>NW_007726937.1:167871-168987 GCF_000696425.1 Galeopterus variegatus | reverse complement strand
AACTGCAAAGGAAACAATGAATACCTAGTGAAAACACAGTAGACTGTAGGACCCAGGAGGCCGCTTTTCCCATAGGAAGGGAGGTACATTTTGAAAGAGCAAAGGTGGAGAACCAACTTCCTGCATGTATGGTATACAGATTTCCCAGTTCTGGGGCTATGTGATGAGGGACAATAATGCTGCTAGAACCGACCACTTTGTAATGACCTCTGCCTCTAGGAGGTCTCGGTTTCCACTCTATTCTGTCAACCTCTGCCGGCTTGTGTCTTCTCTAAAAACACCTAGAAAGTCTTCTCCTAGTCATTCCCCAAATCCTTCCATTGGTTTTGGGTGGAACATTGCCCTGGTATGATGAAAAGAAGACGGGCATCTCAATGACATAAGTTCTGAAGGTTGGATGCAATTCTATCTAAGGAAACTTGGAAAATTTACCTGGCTGTTCTGGCTATTTTAGAGACTTCCTGAGAGAAGAGCCTGAGAAAAGGACTTGCTTCCCATTGTGGGGCTCCATCCCACTGGTGGCCTCTAAGGTACTGTGTTGAATGCATCACTCTGAAGGATGAGAGATAGAGGTATTTGTTCATAATTCCCATTCTCCTTTGGTAGAGGCTGACTAGTAGGCATGTTATTTTCCTTACATGTTTGGGCTGTCCAATAAATCAGTTGAGCAAGCTTCCAAGCATTTGAAAAAAAAGAACTGAAGCATAAAACCAGAGACATATGGCAGAAACTTTAGATGTAGTTCTCTTGTAATGCTTGGGAGCTGTCTGCTATGACTACAGCTGAAATCAGAGATTGTCCTAAGAGGATGTGACATAGATCACCAAGGGTGGCTGCTACAGTGCATCTTGATATTATTCATGTTGTAAAGATGGGAGAAACCCTATATCACTATGAAGAGTTAGAAGTGGCTTTTGCCAAATATTTCACACAATGAATAATATATGGAAGTTGTTCAGTAAAAATTTGTTTAGTAAAAATTTGTTAATGTGATAACGGTGGAATTTTAAGCATGGCATTTAAATTCCTCTGCTGGCTAACATCAACAGCTTTTACTTTCTGATCTTTTGCTAGTCTTTTTAATATCTTCTTTGTTCTAGCCAAATTAATCTAATA
>NW_007726937.1:165951-167249 GCF_000696425.1 Galeopterus variegatus | reverse complement strand
GAAGAGTTAGAAGTGGCTTTTGCCAAATATTTCACACAATGAATAATATATGGAAGTTGTTCAGTAAAAATTTGTTAATGTGATAAAGGTGGAATTTTAAGCATGGCATTTAAATTCCTCTGCTGGCTAACCTCAACAGCTTTTCCTTTCTGATCTTTTGCTAGTCTTTTTAATATCTTCTTTGTTCTAGCCAAATTAATCTAATAAAAGCTTAAGGACTTTCTCCTTGACAATATTCATGGGTCAAATCTCTTCCAAATCAAAAAGCTCTGGAAATCATGAGACCCACTGGAGGGGAAGGGAGAGTAGAAAGTTACAAGTAGCTTCTTTTTATAAGTTATGCTCATAATTTTTGTCTATTCCATAACCTTATTTTTGTTCCAAAGACTTAGACATCAAATTTTGTTAACCTCAAATTACTTACATAGTGTCCATCAAGGTTGCCAATATGATAAAGACTGACAAACTCAATGGTTCTTTTCAGCCTCTGCTTATATGAATAGTTGGCTGAATTTGATGCAGGTGGCTGCACTTTTTCTTTAAATGTTCTAATCTCTGCTTAATTTTACATGAATGTCTTTATTTTTATTTTACTACCCTTTGTTTTCTTTCAGACTTCTCTCATTGACTACTCATTAACACTACTGTTGACCAGGTTTCCATTCTTAGCCCTCTGATTTTCTCTGGAAGTTCTTTCCTAGACACCAAAGGGAAAAAAGAGATCATCTGGTTGGCAGAATATTAGCACATTTCATTGTGCATGGCCACATGCTGACAGCAATGTATCAGGTGCTTAAACTAGTCAGCTACAAGGTGAATTCACCAAAAAATGTGTTTTATCTTATCCACACATGCTTCTGGAGACAACAGAATATATCACAAAACAATCCAGACTATTTGTTTCACATGAAAAATTAGACAACCTGGCAAAACTAAACTACCACGCCTGAATATAACAACTGGCTGCCACTGAGTGACAGCTTCTACCTTTTGACCAGTAAACTCTTAAAATACATACACAATCACATCCCCATTCACCTCTGCTTTCATCCTGTCCCTTGCTACCTACTCCAAACTTTAAATAGGATGGTAATTAAGTAGAAAGCAAGACAATCTTCTATCATATATATCTTCAGTCCATTGCCCTATCTATTATTTTCTTCACTGTCAAAGTCAGTATTGTTAATTAGTACTTCTTCTAAAAGTTATGCATATCTTTAGATTCCTTGACTTCATCTTTTATTCCTGCTTTTCCATTAAAAAAAACCCTGAAAATTCTTCTTAATCTTCCTCCTTTG
>NW_007726937.1:164408-165122 GCF_000696425.1 Galeopterus variegatus | reverse complement strand
TTTTATTCCTGCTTTTCCATTAAAAAAAACCCTGAAAATTCTTCTTAATCTTCCTCCTTTGCTTCTATCCAGATGCTACATCTTAAATGTAGATATCTTAAACGTTTCACTTTTGGGGTTTTCTATTTTGCCTATAGGTAACATTTGGGGAAGAGAACACTGTGAAAATAGCTGTGGATTTCAGGTGATGAGTTACATGTCCTAATCTGTTCTGTGCCAGTAAATAAAACTTTTGGAAATCAGTTTACTTCTCCAGACCTTTGCAAATATGAAACTTATGTGTTAAACTAGACTGTCTTAAAGGTTAATTTTGGTTAAATAGTACTAATTATTCTGCCTTTCTAATCTAAAGAAGCCAAGTTCTCAAAGTAAGAAAGTCTCCTAAGGAAATTCTGACTAGATTAATTGAGCAATTTATTGTGAGTTTGACAACCTTTTGTAACTTTCCATTTAAATTCCTAATAGCCTTCTTTTAGAATATATTGACAGTTCACACTCTAGTAGATGCGACTAGCCTGATACGCTTTCTCAAAAACTCCTTTTCCCCCATATATGCCTGAGGGAAATTATCTCAGAAGTGAAACAGTGGTCTCCAAGGAATCAGAGCTAAAACCTGAATGCTGAACTGTAGCAAACATTTTTAACAGACCTTGAGAAAACTAACAACTGCCTTTTTTTCTTGGTTTTCCCTGTGGGTCAATCCTGGTATCTGAG
>NW_007726937.1:157227-163927 GCF_000696425.1 Galeopterus variegatus | reverse complement strand
AGAAAACTAACAACTGCCTTTTTTTCTTGGTTTTCCCTGTGGGTCAATCCTGGTATCTGAGCCTGGATCCAATAGCACTGACCCCCGCTCTGTCTTTCAGCTGTCATTTTAGAACACTTTGGTGCTTCTGAGAGGAAGGCCATAAAGTGGCCCTCTTGAAGTTTAATAAATTCATACAACATCCCTGATGCAGTGTTAGACACAAACTAAAAACCACGTACAGGTACATTTTATTGTTTATTACTTACCAACCTCACCACTGCCCATAAGGCTTATATCTTTAGTCCTATTTTTATCCAATGACTATTGAAGTCTATTAGCAAGTTACATAACTTCTATTCCCATAATTTAATAATATCCATACCCAGGTGTTTGTGAAGATTGAGCCCAATGACTGGAACAAGTTAAACACCATATCCCAACTTTGGAACTTGGGTAGCTCACTTAAGTTATTTGGGACTCAGTTTCTCCAGGAGGCAAAATAAGGCATTTGGGAAAGGAGATCCATTCCCTCTTTTAGTATTCTATGATTTTATCATATTATTTCAGGAGGTTCTCTTCTGGCATGTAAGGAAGATTCATGCCTGCATTTCCTATTAATCCTGAAGTTCTTTGATTTATTCCTTCAAGTTTTACAAAGTAATTACTTGCAAGACTTCTTTTTTGTATGAACTGTAATAAAAATGACTTAAGAAAAATGGTGAACCCTTGCATAAAATTAAGCAGAAATTAAATTAAAAGACAGGACATCTGTTCATTTCACATTAGGCCTTTGACGATGTCACCAATGAGCTGCAGAGATTGTGATGACAAGGAAAATTGAGGCAAAGTTTGATTTCTGGAAACCACCTTTCCTGTCACCATGCCATGGATTCCTCTAGTCCCTGTTTTCTGCCTGATCTGGGCCAAACTTCCAATTATGACACAGTAAGCTCCATCAGCTGATGCATCAACTGGTGTGAAGAGGCATCTTTTCCCCTCCAGACTTGTCCAAGAGAATAGAAGGAAATGTGCAGCTGTATAAAGATAATAAGATATAATCCTAACTTTGTTTATTGAGAAATTAACCTATGTCAGGGAGAGAATATACATTTATATTGTTTATTTCAGTAAATTCTAAAAACAAACCAGAGCACAACGAAATAAGATCAGAGTGTTGGTTTGAACTGTCGAGTCATCTTTTATAGAAGGGTATAAGACTGTATATGAAATACGAGATAACATTAAGCTTACTGAGCACCTGTTATATACATCAAGTGGCATCCCAGGGGTCTTTGACCTAATTTGTCTTTCTGAAACTCAGGCATTCCTATATAAGGTACAATATTACTAATCCTTGCTTCGTTGATTAGAAACGTAAAATTTAGAGAATTTAAATAATAAGCTCAAGATCATATGGTAATGAAGATCAATAGGGTTCAGGAGTGGTGATGAATCAAATCTCTTGCCTTTTCAAGTTCGGAACAATAGAGAATTGACACTGGTATCACAGTGTTTTTCCTGTAAGTGAGAGCGAACATTCCTTCATGGCAACATAAAGACATACGGAGAGTTATCTCTAATCAGCTGGACACAGAAACACTGGCTCTTATGACTACATAGTATAATGTCTAAGACAGACAAGAAGAGAAATAATGATCAGAGAACATTATTGGAACTGGTGTAATTTGGAGGAAAGTGAAGATAAATCAGAAAGTGCCACCGTATTTTAATATACGTAAATATGACCTAATTACAAAGCAATTTCATTTTCCTATAGGTTTGTTTCCCCCAGAATCTAAGGGGAAGTTGGATTTATTTCCTTTGTCACGGTATCTTCCTCCAGGTCAGGAAACCAAGCACAGAGAAGGAGGCAGTCTTTTTTAGGAGAATATAAACCAGTTTTACAGATTATCAAAGATTTTAGAATTCAATTTACTTCCACTAATGTACTCTGGAGAAGAAAGATGAGTACAGCAAGGGAACTAAAGTGGCCGAGAGAGAGAGAGAGAGAGAGAGAGAGAGGCAGAGGGAGACAGAGAGAGGCAGAGGGAGACAGAGAGAGGCAGAGGGAGACAGAGAGGGAGAATATGACTTTAGAAAAGAAAAAAAAACATCCTGTTAAGAACACTGAGAGTTCAGGGAACAAGCTGATGATAGCCATTGATGAAGAATTAATAATGAAAGCATCTTCTGGGGACAAGTGGCAGCCCAGCAGAAAGGGAAACAGAGGTATTTATTGTCAGGAAAAAATATCTGATATTTCTGCATGGGAACAGAAACCAGAAAGAGCCTTGGGGAGACCTTGCACCTAGCTCCAGGCATGAAGCCCCTGTAGCTCATGTCTCCCTCCCTCCTGCTTTTCATTTCTCATGTTCCGTTCCCTCAACCCCCTCTTTAAAAACCTGCCAGTAGATCTGAGTTTTTGAGGTGGTTTCCTCTGACCATTCTCTTCAGATTCACTAGAGAGATGGGTAGGCTTAACATCTCTCCTCAGGTCACCAGTATTCATGAAAAAAAGCTGACTTCCATTTTAACTAAGAGTTTGATTTTGGGTTGTATTTTCATTTGGGGGCAGGCAGCCAGACTTGGGTTTGGTAACAGAATTTGAGGAGCCTCAGACAGGAGCTGAGTAACCCCCAGTATCAGTTCTAAGCATAGAAGTTAAACTCCAATCAGTATGTCACCAAAGCACATACTTACCCCTAGGTTATTTTAAAATATTTCAAAAGAGAGAAGAAATAATAAAAGGGTCTAGTTGGAGAAACAAAGGTTAAGAACCGCAGGACCATCTGGCTGCAGTCTTTCAAACCCGTGGAATTTATTAAATAATAATTGACTACCAATTGTTATTAATCAAAGGCATATATAACCCACAAATCCAAGTCATTTTTGTTTACATGAGAAAGTCAAAGTTACCAGACTGAGCTCAAATAAAACCATACATATTAACAAAAATATTAGGATGCTTTGGTTTGGACAGGGATTTACCCCATTACATCTATAATTCCTAATAGATTTTTGAAATATATATTTTTAAATAGCCTTAAAAGCCTTATATTAGTCAGTTTTCTGTTGCTTATGACAGAATACCTGAAATTGAGTAATTTATAAAGAAAATAAATTTCTTACAATTCTGGAGGCTGGGAAGTCCAAGTTCCAGGGTGCACATCTGGTGAGGGCCTTATTCCTGGTGTGGCCTCACTGCAGAGTCTTGAGGTGGCTCAGGGCATCACATGGCAAAAGGGCAGCAAGAGCATGTTAATGTGCTCACTTGCTCTCCTTATGAAGCCACCAGTGCCACTCTTCTGATAACTCACTTATCCATTAGTCCATTAATCCATGAATAAATAGCCCTCCTGATCCTATAACCTCCCCAAATCCCCATCTTTCAAATGATGTAGCTTAGTTTCTCACCCTCTTAACACTGCTACAATGGGGATTAAGCTTCAATATGAATTTTGGGGAAGAGACTCAAACTATAGCAAGACTCATTGTATCTCTGTAGACTTTCCAAAATTCATGAATTTAATTTGGAGTCTATGGTTGTTTTGATTTTCTACTTATTTGAGTAAATGAACCCTATTTTTACTAGATACCATAAGACAAATTAGAGGCAGAATCAGGATTAAAACCTATGTCTCCTGTTTTTCAAACCAATATTCTCACAACTAGTTTGTCCCTTTCTTTTTTCTCCTAACCCCCAAATAATCTAATGTTAAATTCATTTTATTCCTTTAAACACACACACACACACACACACACACACACACGCGCACACACACGTATGCTTTCACAATGGGTATTAGTATAAAATCTAAGGGAAGAACTCAAAGTGATAAAAAAAGGTAAAGCTAGTAAAGTTTGCCTAGATATTTAGTTTGACTCATTTTGTTTAAGACAGCTGACATTAGCTGTCTTTCTGTAATGAATTAAAGCATCTTCATTAATTTAAGTTAGTCATATAGGAAGAAAATAGATAAAAAGGAGAGGATGAAAGACTTATTGTCTTATATAACCTAACAGTTAAGGAATAGTTTGCTTCAGGTGTAGCTGTATCCAGGTGCTCTTATAATGTTCTCAGGGCTCTGCATCTCCCTCTACATTTCTTGGTGCTGCTTTCTTCTGTGCAGACTTTATTCTCAAGTAGATCTCAGGAATATAATTTGGAAGATGACAAAAAATAGTACCAGGTTAAATGAGTTCTAAAAATTTCTATCCAAGACTTACTAGATTAAGTACTTTGAAACTACTTTGTGTCATCCTTAAGTACTGCTTTAGTCATCTCAATCTTGGTTAGACTAATAGTTGCGGATGAAGAGGGTACCATATTTATTTAAGCCAAATCATCCATTTATCCCTGCAATCAGGGAACCAGATGCCGCTGTGATTAGCAAACTCAGGGGGAAAAAATGAAATAAAATAAAATAAATAAATAAATAAATATAAATATATATATATTTATATAAAATATATAAATAAATATATATAGGTGGGGTGAAAAAGAGGCTATTTCTTAAAGTAAAGGGACACTTGTAAACGTCTCTGTTACAATGGTCCATAGAGAAGACTACCGAGATTATAAAAGGCCATCTATTTGACAAAAATCACTACAAAGATAGAGTGTCTGTATAATAACCCACATTTTGCTTAGGGTTAATACTGCCCCCTAAGAATGAAGGCTGCATATTTTATATATTTAAGCAGTTGAATCATATAATGCATCTCTTTTCTCAGTGCAGTAAATGGAAATTTGTTTAGGACCGTTCTTTCGTGTAGTAACAATCATATTGATAATACTCATATTATCAATGCACCTTTCCCAAGAGCACCAACAGTAAGTCTTCCTTCCACCCTCCAGATCGTCTATCTATTTATTATTATAATGCACAGTTTAAAGCATGTAAAGGCCTCTTTTCTGGGTCAAAAATACCTTGCCATGTGATTTCTGAACTACATGCTTCAGATCCTCTTGGACTGAAATGTAACCAGGAGATTATAACCCCTCACCCTTAAATTCCTGAAGGAGAAGGGGGAAATAATTTTCATTTTAATGAGTACTACTTTGTACTAAGCATCTGGAATGAGAGATAGTAAGACCCAGATGACTATGCACATTATCTGTCTTCCTCAACTTTTAATCTTGTCCTTATGTTCATACACCTGCATTTATTCATCTCTGTATCTGTAAGCGTCTAAACACCTCCAGGCATTTGATAGGAATTTAATAAGATGTAGTCACTGCCCTTAAGGAACATTATCTGTCTTCCTCAACTTTTAATCTTGTCCTTATGTTCATACACCTGCATTTATTCATCTCTGTATCTGTAAGCGTCTAAACACCTCCAGGCATTTGATAGGAATTTAATAAGATGTAGTCACTGCCCTTAAGGAAGGAGAGACCAACAAGGAAATTAGTGATTATACTGCAAAATATTAAATTATTTGATGGAAGACGTATAACAGAAGAGGAGAACTTAAGCCTCAAAAGAAGTCATGCAGTGTTTACAGAAGATGCTGCAAGGCAATCCACCAGGAACCTCTTATACTCCTACACATCCTCTGTATGTGTCAGAATGGCATGGCCTAATGATTCTTTCACTCAGGCCACTTTTCAGGATTGCTTATGCAGTTGGAAATAATGAAATAATGAAAATCATGAAACATGTTGCAGGAACACACTATGGGATCCTTCACTGGACCTGACCATACTCTGTGCAAATAACATCCTTGCTAAAAGTAGAGGATGAAGATAACACTCATCGATACTAAATACACACACACACACACACACACACACACATGTACACAATATATATATACATGGAGCAAATCATTGCAGCATTATATGTAATCGTCTGTAATCTGTTAGAGGACCTTACATAAGGATTGGCTAAAATAACTGTGATACATCCACAGAATGGAGTACTATGTATCTACAAAGAAAAGAATGTGAAAGATTCTGTAAACCAGTATGGAGAGGTATCTATGATATATTCTTACATAAAAAGCAGTAAATAAAAGAGTATCTTGGAACACTATTTTTGTGTAAGAAACAAGAAGAAATAAACTAGGTAAGAACCTTAGAACTACAAAAATAAATGAATGAAATTGTGTTTCAAATGGATAACATAACCTCACCGAAGAGGGGAAAACATAAAGTAACTTTTGGACATAATGTTTATAGAAATGTAAGTATTATTTTAAAAAATACTGAACTTTACATAGAAGGTTTGCTTTTCTCAGTGGTGTAGGTTACTACTATGGTTTGAATATTTGTGTCCCTCTAACCTTTGTGTCAAAACTTAATCCCCACTTTGATGATATTAAAAGGTGTGGCCTACACTAATATGTGGGAGCTAAGAGAGAAAGAAAGAACGAAAGAAAGACCACTATATTAGTCCGTTTATGTTGCTTATAACAAAATACCTGAGACTGGGTTATTTATTAAGAAAATGAAATTTATTGCTTACAGTTTCTGAGGCTGAGAAGTCAGAAGTCCAGCTGGTGGTGAAGTCAGTAACCCAGGGGTCTCACATTGCAAGATGGTGGAAGCAGAGAGAACAGCGAGAGAGAGAGAGTTAGACTCTCCTCTTCTTTTAAAGCTCTCAGAAATGCCCTGACCACCATTTTTAATCTGTTCACTACTGCAGGGTCCTGCAATCCAATCACCTCTTCAAGGCTCCACATTTCAATTACCATAATAGGATTTCCCACCCTC
>NW_007726937.1:155449-157160 GCF_000696425.1 Galeopterus variegatus | reverse complement strand
CCAATCACCTCTTCAAGGCTCCACATTTCAATTACCATAATAGGATTTCCCACCCTCTTAATAGTCACAGTGAAGGGTAAGTTTATAACACATAAAAGTTGGGGGACACAAGTCAAGCTTCAGGGAGTTTTGGGGGGACATAATTCAATCCACTACAACCACAGAACCAAGTCATCTGCATTGGACTTGCAAGAGGGAGAGAACATTCTATGGGCTCCAAAGTGGAGTGGGGGGAAAGGGGACAGGCAGAGGGAGGTTGGAGATAATTGGGTGAGGGACACAGGGTACAAATGCAATTTGTGTCTATGGGTATACAGCCAGTATGAATCTGGCCCCCACATCATGGGAACGAGGGGTGACAATCAGCTTTGTATCTCATGAATATTCATAACCAATAAAAAAAAGTGTGGCCTTGTTAGAAAGTAAGTAACTTTCTAAAAGCAGTGAACAAAAAAGTATTAATTATAATATTATTAATTAGTAATAGCCATTAAAGGAATTAATACCCTTATAAAAGAGGCTTCAGAGAGCTGTTTGGCCCCTCTGCTCCTTCGGTACTTGAGGACGCAGCAAGAGATGCCACCTATGAAGCAGAGAGACTTTTCAACAGACACTGAAAGTATCTACTGGTGCTTTAATTTTGGACGTCTCAGCCTCCAGAACTGTGAGAAATAAATTTCTATTATTTATAAATTACCCATTTAAGGCATTTTGTCATAGCAGCTTGAACAGACTAAGTTACCTTACTAATTATGACATTGCTTTCTGTGTATTACACAATTAAGCAAAGGAGTAACTATATCATCAATGTCTGCAATTTACTCTCAAATGACTCAGAATACTATTATAATTGTGTGTGTGCATGTGTGTCTCTGTGTGTGTGTGTATACATGCATGTGCATGTTTGTATTGTAAGGGCCGGTACACAGTTTTAAAAAGGCTTAATTTCCTGGTTGAAAATAAGGGAAGAAACTCCCTCCCTTCCTTTTCTTAGAGCATTTGCTTTAGAAAACATGTAACTGCCAAGTTCTCTGTCTCTCTGAAATGCATGTAAATCTTTTTATAAGCTAAATATACCCCTTGCCAGCTTTATGACTCAGGAATGTGTTTCTCAAGGATCTGGGAACCATCTCCTTGAAATTCAGTCATCAAGAAAGATCCTGTCCTTATCTTCTAGTTTCTGTTTTATCTTCTAGTTTCTGGAAGAGTAGGAGCCCTAACAATGGTAGTTCCCTCCCTACAAGATGTAAACTACCTTTTATAATAAAGATATGAGAAGTTTACTTTTCCTTTGACTAACACAGATAGTCATCCCAATTAGTAAGTGAATTAGGATGAATTGTAGGTGACAAACTGCTGTCAAGTCCTCTTATTTGAGGACTAGGTATTATTTATCTTAAGAAAAAGTATGCAGAGGGTTTTATCTGCTTGGCTATCTAAATGGATGAAATTTCTTCCTGTCTAGGCAATCTCTCAGCAGATTGCCTGTAATGTGCATCAGTTTGATTTAATGCTTATACAACAATTAAGGGTTTTTTTGTCTCCAAAAAAACATATGGCGGATTACCTGTGTTACAGTTTCTTGTCTGTGGTAACATATGCGTGTGCAGGCTCCCTTTGGCCCTTCACATCAACCTGGGGGGACTGGAGCTTGAGTATCAGCATGACTGAACAGCACATAGGAAGATTGCTTTAATGGATGAAACCTGAT
>NW_007726937.1:153893-155115 GCF_000696425.1 Galeopterus variegatus | reverse complement strand
CTTGAGTATCAGCATGACTGAACAGCACATAGGAAGATTGCTTTAATGGATGAAACCTGATCGCATTGATTGGTGTTATTAATATAAATGTTAATAAAGGGTTGTGAGAAAGCAGGTACAGTGAGTGAGGTGAAACTTTTCTTAGTAAAGTAGAAATTATGACAGAGAATGTGAAAGCAGGCTTCTTGATATGCTCTTTGTTTCAAAGAAGTCTTGGAAGTCTGTGAATGTGTTACTAGCCCAGCAGTCAATGGTATAGTTCGAGCAGGAACTGGTATCTGTGATGTGCTCAAGAAGAAGGTGAATCAAGCACATATGATTAGGCAGAGCAACAGTTACTGAATAGCCAAGTGGTTTTAACACTGTAAGTTATATCAGATAATCTATTTCAAATTTTAGCTTCAGCTATTTGCATTATTTTATTCAGTCCTCACATGCAGGCATAATACAGAAGAGAAAATAACATGAAGGTTTAGTAATTGAAGTCCAGCATACTTTGTACTGTACTTGGTGCATAACTAACATTAATATTTTCATTACATTGATAATTATTATAATGAAAAGGAAGATGGTGATGATAACGATATGATTACCTACATAAGGAACTGAGCACAGAGACAAGCAAAATATTGCAAACCCTCTCAAGGTACCCACCCGGTGATGATAAAAAATACTTACGTTCTAGATTAGGAAGCAAACTTAGAAACGTTAAGTCACTTGCCCAAGGTTACACACTAATGGCTGATGAAGCTGGAATATGAATTCAAATCGGTCTCAGTAAAAAGACAATACTTAATGACATTTCCTGCTTCTACATAGAACTCCGTCACCATTCAACTGTTCTGTATCACCTGGGCAGAGTCCCCCTCCTTTCAAAGTGGTTAACCAGAATAGCCTCAAAGTATTTGGTTTTCATACGTAAGTGCTCTTTCTTTAGAGCAGATTTTTTTCCCCTTAAATAAGATGAACATGCTTTCTAGTCTCACTAGTATATCTGTGAGAGACACTACAGAAGGCAGCCCTGATATCTGTTACTAATTTACGATTTTAGCATTGAAACTGCTTTAGAATGAATGAAGCTTGCTGATATATGTTTAAATGAGGAAGCTGAGAATAAATAGTTCATTTTTCCTATGTCCACTTAGAACCTGATATTTAATAAATAGCTGATATATACCAACCCCTGGCAAAGTGCTATACCAATTTTTTTCTCATATTAAAA
>NW_007726937.1:143076-153241 GCF_000696425.1 Galeopterus variegatus | reverse complement strand
TAAAGGAGACTAACCCCTTTAGTCTCCTCTTCCCAAATTAAACCACTTTTTCTCCTCTTTCACCTGTTCATCTTAGTGCCACTAAGCACAACTCTGGATAAATGGGTCAAATGTGTTAATAAAGACTTTATTAGAAACTTGTTGAAACTTCAACAAAACAAAGATAGACCTTTCTAATTAGGGATCACAACCACAGTTGTGCTAAAAAAGAAAAAAAAAAGTTACTAAATATGCAACTCAAAGATGAGAACAACAAATTTTTTATTTCATTAGTATTACTATAACTTGTTATGTGTACCCCTGAAGGTTGACTGGAGATGACAGGGGAGGGAGAAAAAAGCCGTCTGCCTGCATGCACGTGAAGAAAATTAAGGTCTATGTATTTAAATGTGTTGCTCAACCATCTTTTCCAGTCGGCCCTCCAGACCCACTCTCCACTAGTCTTTGCCTCGTTCTCTTTCCCTGAAGGCTAATGTGAATGTAGTGGATTAGTGGGTTCTCTCTCTAGATTGGTGTTGAGTTATACCAATGAAAGATATGGGAAGAAAATCCCCTCAAATGAGAGGGTAATAGGAGAGTAAAGTTGTAGTATTACCCAGGCGTCTTCCCTGTTACATTTCCTAATATGGCTATTTCCTTCAACTTATGGTCATAGCTCTTTGGGTGTCCCCTCCCATCCACTTCTCTCAGCATTCTGGTAATCACTCCCTCCCCTTATTCCTTCAAGGCTAGAGGTGGTAGTATCTTCCCAATGTTACAAGCTCTGAAGTATTGCACCATCCTTTATTTCTTTCTCTAAATGCTACATGGAGCCTTTAAAAATAGCCTTTTTTTTACATTCTCCTACTTAATTGCGTGTACCTCCGTTTTCATGCCAACACCATGACTGGTAGACTCAAACTTATCCAAACAAAATCCAAAAGCCAAAAGTCTTTTTTGGGGAGATTGCAGTCCAATGATGGTATAACTGTGCATGGATCTGTTTGATTTTTCTGCTCTTTCTGTAACAACTAGCCCAGTGTCAAGCTGGCACAATATGTATGTTAAATAAATGTTGAATAAGTAAATGAACCAAGAATGAATGAATAAATGAATAGATAAATTAATGAATGGATGGATGAATAAAGTAATAAATAAATGGGATCATCATTTGTCCATTCAACTTCTAAATGCAAAGACACCATTCTGCTGATTTTTCTTATGATTTATAACCTTAACTGCCTGTAAAAGATGTAAGCCTTACAAAATGAGCACCCTCATCTATGCCATTCTTATTCTTTTTCCTTCCTAGTCGTTAAGTGGCACTTCCTTTTCCTTGAGGCTTCTGAAGAATTTGCCTTTTTGTCTACAGGCACTTATTGTTGTGCATGAAAAACTTTCAATATAATTAAAATTAGGTTGGTTTCAGTTAAGGCTGTAAATGTACAACTAGATAAAAGCAGTATTTCCTTTTTTTTTTGGTTATTTACCAAGAGAAGTTTGGTGTTGATATTAGACTAATTGTTTTATTATTATATTATTTTTATTAGTTATATGAATATGATTTTAGTATTGGCCTTTAGGTCAAATTGAGATATAAAGTTATGTTATAATACCTTGTTAGAAAAAGATGTCCTAACTTATGGATTTATATATAAAGATAATTGTTTCGAATTAATATGCACAATCATTTTACTGGAATAAACCATTAGGGTGAGAAAACTACTGTGAAGCTCCGTGGTATAGCAGTTAAAATAGGTCAGATCTGGATTTAGTTCTGCATGTGGATATTTAGTTGCGTTACTTAATATCACCTCATCCCAGGTTTCTCATGCAGAAAATGGGTAGTGACAGCTGCACTTAAGTTATTGTTGTAAAGATTAAAAGAGTTACGATGCCTTTCTAACATGTGTTGAAAAGTTTTCTATTCATAAGCACTGTATCATCATTATAATTATTGGTATTGGTTGTCATTTTTTTTTTTTTAGGTTCACAAGGTCTAGTGCCCTTTATAAAACTTTCACTTTTGTTGTCACTCAGAGTCTGTAATTTTAACCAATTTTTAAAAAATTTTCTACAATGTTCATAGTATTTTGGTTTCATGAACTAAAAGAGATAGGAACCCAGTAATCTCAAGAAAAGGACCAGCTATGAGCATTATACTTAGTATCCTTATCACCAAACATAGTGTTAGGAACATGGAATCCATATCATATTTCAAACCTTTGGAAATATGGTTCATACACTTGCTGATTATTTCATCAAATTACACTTTACAATAATTCATGTCTGCTGCATAATATTGCTTTTGTAAATTTTGTTTTGAATATTATGAATATAATCTTTTAATCTGATATGTATTTTTAATATTTTAATGGTAATATAAGTAAAAATAAAACTCCCCTTCATCTACTCATTTCGTTTCTCAGAAATTAACTCTTCTAATTTATATGAAACCTATCTAGTGTGATTATTATGAGGGTTGCATTAACAGAGAAAGAATCTGCTGCTCAAAGACTTTTGAGTAATGTGTACATTATCACACACTTAGTAAATGGAACCAGATATTTAACCCAAAGGATCTAACTTAATGAATTCTCTCTTAGACATTACAGTTTACCAGTTTCCCCTTTATAAGTTTTATAAAAATGTAGTCTTTATTTGTCAAGGCATATAGATACACTTTATCTTTAGAGGCATTATAAAATTGTTTAGTATAGTATGTTTTGATTAAATGGTGAAAAATTTGAAAAAATATAAATGTTCATCAATAGATACCAATTACAAACAATGCCACAATAAATATCCATATACATTTACTGTCAAAGATGGACAAAGATGTCTATATCTGCAGAATTACTAACACAAACACCGTGTGCACTTAAAGTTTGGTAAATATTCCCCAACTGCCCTCTGAATAGGTTGAGTAACTATCAGCAATGATATATTAAAATTTATATTTCAGCTTATCTGCTTCGACACTGACTATTAAATTACTATTTTTCACCTATTATATTAGTTGGTCTAATTTGTATTTGTAGACATCTAAAAAAAATCCCATTAAAGTACTGATTTAATAATTTCATAAGTAAGTAACTCTTCACAACAGAAAAATATGGCTTGCAAATTTTTATTTTATCAAACTTTGAAACTATCTCTTAGGAAGATTTCAGTTTCCACTGACTTGTGTGTCTATGCTGTGTAATTTTTCTCCTTAGTAGAGCAAGAAGCAAGCAAATATCACTTAAACACCCCTTTTCAAATAAAACAGCATAAAGTGGAAACAAATGAAGTTTCATTTCAGACAGATACAAGCTGTCTGTCTAGAATATGACCTTTTCTCTGAACTTTCTTCTCATGCCACCCCAGAGGGTGACATATGAAAGAGTAAGGATTTAGCACAAGAGTGGCAGGGGTCAGGGGTTGTACTCGCATCTAAGCCAGAAAGACACCAAACAGCCTCTTTACAACTAGACAATACCAGTTTCTAGTCACATTTAAATTGTAAGTATGAAAAAGAAACAAAGTCTGGAAGCCATGTTGATATACAACTGTGTCATAAAGCTCCCTTCTTCCTTGTGCTAAAGAGCTTGATATGTTTACCTTATGATGTTTGGGGACACTTAAGAATTGCAGTGACCAGTCATCAAATCTCGATTTTTCTTAAGAGATGCTTTGACTACATTGATTACTTAACCTACAACTACCTTCTGAACTGCATTACCTACATATTTGGAAAAAGAGGAAAAATGTATTTAACAAAGCGGAATACCATTATTTGCTACAAATAATGAGGTTTCCTCTCTAATTTATTTCAAAGTTCTCTAAATTTGAAAAGAAAAAATATAAACGTGCTTTAGGCTTGAACTCCCTTTGACAGGTCTTGAATCTCCCTTTGCCTCTCCACTCTCTAAGTGTCAGAATGAAACAATTTCAAGAGCTGAAGTGTGGTAAGTTGGGGGGTCAGTCTACAACAAGAGCCAAAATAAAACACAGAGGGAAAGTCCTATGTTTCTCCAGTTCATGAAACCAAATCTCCAATGAGGTGAATGATCCTAAGAGCCAGGTTTAAAGCAACAGAACTGTCTCCAAGTTTTGATGTCAAGCATGGCTTCTTCAGCCTTCATGTCCCTGATAAAATTGAAATAAGAGTGTCAAATATTGTCAGATCCCAGCCACTTGGCATAAATATCCTGTCTGTTGTGCCTCTGGCTCCTTTGTACCCTGCTGGCTACTTTTCCTTTTGGTCTGACACAACTGTTATAAAAGGCAGGAGTCAGAAGAGGAAAAGACACTTGTTGAAAAAATAAAAATATTGATACTATTTTATTGTTTTTGAGATTTCTGTGAGTTTATTCTGTCAGGCAGTATACTAAGCAGCTAACTGGCATAATATGTCAGCTCCCAGGTAATGATCCTTTTTAAAACACAAGCCCATCACTGAATGCTTGTGCTTCCATGGGCTAAATTGGTTTCTATTTTCCTATAAAATAGAGATGATAAGTGTATCCCATTGAAAATCATTGTGTGGACTTGAAGAGATAATACTACTATAAAGTGTTGGTATTTATTGAGAGGTAACAATGTTCCAGGAAACATGCTAAATCCTACAATGGGATTTATAATTGTTATAATTACTCTGTGAGGTAGATGTTATCATCTCATTTTATAAGTGAAGAAGTGGAAGCCCAAGGAGTTTCAAATGACTTAACCTGTGTCACAATGAAAATAAATGATTAAGATGGCATACAAACCCAACCCAAATATTCATCTCAAAATGACAACTTTAATCTTAGTCAAAATGTTTTATCAACTGAACTCCCAAGATATTTCTTTAACTGTGCAAATAATCATTGTATGCATCTTGGGATAATAGTTTTATCCCAGTATCTTTTTATCATCATTGGACAGGAAGAGAAAAAAAAATTACAAGGCTCATTCTCAAAGATATTCTTTTTAAATTTCTTTTTTTTTAATTTCAAAAATATTGAATTTTTCCAGATTATCACTGATTAATAAATATGTGGAAACAGAGTATTAATAGATATGTGGGGGCCAGCCCAGTGGCACACTGCTACAGTGCGCCGCTCGGGAGCGCAGCGGTGCTCCTGCCGAGGGTTCGGATCCCACATACAGACTGGTTCCCACTCACTGGCTGAGCGAGGTGCAGGCGCAACACCGAGGGTTGCGATCCCGTTGCTGGTCCCGGTCCGGTACGGGCGCGACACTGAGGGTTGCGATCCGTTGCCAGACACGAAAAAAGACAAAAAAAAAAAAAAAATAGATATGCGGAAACAATGTAATAGTTTCATGTAGTATTAATGTAATAATGGATCAGCTAAGCTATTATTGTCATTCAAATTGATAGGGTATATGTCTATAATGGCTTTGAGTGTTCATGTCCTTGAGAAGTTTTAGATTCCACGCTGGTGTTTTAATGTAAGCCCTTCCTGTTGACTTGATGTTTCACAATTAAAGAAAAAATAATTTATGACTAATATGTTTAAAAGGTAATTATCATTACCTTATTGAAAATAAGCCACAAGTTTGGAGCTTCTGTATTTGATGACTTACAGTTGTCAAAGTCGATTAGAATTAAATTAGGGGATGTATCTTGATCTGTAATTTGGAAACACCTTAGCTATACCAGGTGAATGAAATAACTATAGTAGTTGTCGAAGTTGATAGTTTTACTGTTTGGTTGAAACAAGAATTGCAGAAGTGCTGGAAGAAGAGAAAGAGACAGGGACAGATAGAAAAAGCAGAAAGAAAGAGAGGGTAGAACTTATTAGTAAATTGGTTTAGTCTGTTCTCATTTTCTAGTATCTATCAGCTAATCCTAAAAGTATGAGAATGTTTTCATTCTAAGGTAACCATCTATCAAAATATGTTAGTGAATTTATTTTTCTTGTTTTGACCCTATCAGTCATATTGTATATTGATAATTACAAAGACACATTGGTTAAATGCAATGTGATATTAACCATAAAATTTAGACTAATAGAGTCTTTCCCTCTCTCTCCACTTCTCTCTCTATTTCTGTCTCTCTGTCTCTGTCTCAGTCTATTTCCTTCTTTTTGTCTCTCTTTCTTAATTGAGTTTTGCCTTCAAGAAGAAAACATCTTTATTTTGGAAGAAAATATCTGAGCTTTTCTTTATAAGAACAAAACTTTTAAAAAATTATATAACCACCAACTATGTTACTGTTTTAAAATATTCATGTAAAATATTTATACACAGCTTGAAATGATGTTTGGGTAAACTAGATACAAGTTTGATACATATAAACTATATGGTTTCCAAAAATTAAAATTGCAACCTGTTGGGAAAAGTATCTGTAAACCATCTATAATTTATGTGTAAAGCAATTCCCTAGTTAGTTAACTTGCAATAATTTTCTCCTGGAGTTAGCAAGTTCATGAAATTTTGTGGTTTGAATAGTTAACAAGCACATAACCGTTAACATTCTTGGCAACATATAACAAGTTTTTCATTTTTTAAAAAGGCACTGGAAAAAATAGTATTTTCCACAACATGTGGCAAATGTTAAAATTAATTTCATTATGATCAAAGATACTTAAAACACTCTGCATGCACATTAGAAACATCTACCTCTTCCTACATTGCCAATGCAGATTTATCTGCACTGTTGACTATAGTGGTTTTTTTTCTCAACAATATAACCTTAATCAAAAGATTTCAAGGTATGGAACTTTATCCAAATTAAATTTTAGATAACATCTTAGCTTGGACTACTATAACAAAATACCATAGATTAGGTAGTTTAAACTATTTATTTCTCACAGTTCTGGAGGTTGGAAAGCCCAAGATCAAGGTTCTGACAGATTCATTTCTTGGTGAGAACCCCTTCCTGGCTTTAGTTGGCCAAGTTTTCAGTTTATCTTCATATGACAGAGAAAAGAAGCTGTGATATTTCTTCCTCTTATAAGGTTACTAATCCCATCAAGAGGAATCCGCCCTTCTAACCTCCTCTATACCTAATTTCTTCCAAAGCCCCATTTCCTAATATCATCACTTCGGTGGTTAAGACTCCAACACACAGATTTGGGGGGGACACAAACATTCAGTCTGTGACAGAGAAGCATTTAGTATCTCTTCATAAACAATAGATGTGTGAACTACAACAATGGAATGCAGAAGTTTAATGTATTGAGGATATGACATACTGGAATGGAATCTCTGGACTCTGGACTCTGTCTAAAGTAGCAGATAACCACATACTGAGCTGTTTTTAAGGAATAAGACTTCTGTGTCTGTGTCTGATGTAGACAGACACTTGGCAAGAGATCCATTTTATCAGGAAGGATTTCGAAAGTAGACAACTCAATCAGACACATAGTCCTATAACTGGGAATTCTTGGGCTTCACAAAGTGAGAATTAGCTCAATTGCCAGTGTCTAACTTGGTTAGATGCTGGGGACACAGAAATAAATATCTAGAACTGTATTCTTCGAGTCCCTAATATCTACTTTCCGAAACTAACAAGAAAGCCAACAATTTATAAATACTGTTGTCCACCAAGTTAATAATAAAGGAAGAGCAAACACTCTAAAATCATGTTCTAGACTCTAGAATAGATAAGCTCTGACTTTCCATGTTTACCTTTCTTGATCTTGAGCTATGAACCAGTCAAGAAAGAGATTCTATGCTAGATCAATAGGAGGAATTTAATATTCAAGGCTCGTTTCTTCTGGTCAAGATGTTGGAATAGACTATCCCCAGTGTCACTCTCTCCCACAAATCAAAAAATTTACAAGTATAAAAAAGCAACAACAGCCAAGTTGGGGCTGCTAGAGCTCAGGGGAAGAGGAAGAAAGACCTACGGAGTGCATGAAGTGGGAAGAAGCCACTATGAGAAAAAGAAAAAAATGCTCTGATCATTTTGAGCCTCAGCCATGTCCAGGCTGGAGCTGCTGAGTACATGGAGCAGGAGCTGGAAAAACCTGTAGCTGTGCTCTTCAGAAGAAGTTGCTTGGAGGTGGCAAGGGAGAAGAGGACCTTGGTGGTCCCCAGGCCAGCAAGACCACTAGTAGTGTTCCTGTGGACCCACATAGAAGAAAGGAGCCAGAACAACTGAAGAAAAGCAGCCACTCAGATGCCAATGAGTCATTGCAAAGGGCTGGTATATGGCCCATCCCATTGGAAGTGTTTGCAGCACAGGCAGTGGGGGAGATAGGCCCACTGAGAGAATACTGGGGCACATCAAGGACAGCTGATATGCACCCAAATCAATGTAGAACCACTCAGAAGGGACTGATCAGGAATATAGAATTGCATGAGATGCAGTTTGATGAAAAGACTCAAGCTCAGACCAGAGTTTCTACACAAACCAGGTACACCAGATTTCACTAGACCTGGAAGTATCTATAAAGTCAACCATTAAAAGCTGAGCTGCACAAAATGCCTTCCCTAAGGAATCAGCAGCAAAGCGGCAATTTAGCTAAACTAACAGCTCAAGTTCTTGTTTCCACAGAAAGTTCCTCCATTGTAGAAGAAAGCAAAGGACAACAAATTAGTTCCAGCACAAAGTTTAAGTGGTGGGAACAGAAAATAATCCAACACAGAACTGAAAGAAAAAACAAAGTACCTGCAACCAGAGACAAAGTTTGATATTAACTAGTAAAGATCTTATTTCACTAAAGAACACCTATAACACCTAGACGGACCAACAGTCCCCTGGGCTACCAACCCAGAAATGGGGGAGACCCAGGGACCTCAGCACCCCCAGACACATGCAACCAACCCAGCAATGGCCACTGCGCCACCGCAGGAAGTGCTCAGGCTCTCCCAAGACAGGGTGGTTGGGGGCTTTGGGCTTCAGCCATGCCCCCCTGACACCCTCAGCCAGCCTAGCAGTGACCATGGAGCTGCCACAGGAAGCACCCCAGGCTTTCCCTAGCCAGGGCAGTGGGGGGTCAAGGGCCTTGGTCACACCCTCCAACATGTTCAACCAGCCCAGTGACAGCCGTCGAGTCACAACAAAAAAGGCCCCAAGTTTCTGAGCTGAGGTGGTGGGGAGCGAGGGCTTTTGCCTCATCCCCCAGACATCTGCACCCAGCCCTACAATGACCATGCCACTGCTGGAAGCCCCATGGTCTCCCCTGCAGGAATGAGGGGAATGCCACAGGCCTCAATCCCAGTCCGCCTCCTCCTTCCTTCTTCTGTCCCATTTCCTTTTCCTTCCTTCCCCCTCCCTCCCAAGTGCTCCACAACAACATCCTAGAAAGTAAAAATATAATATTAATAAAATCACATTTTCTTTTAAAAAGAAATACAAAAAATAAAAGTAAAAGCCATTAAAAGTGTAAAAACAAAAAATATTCAAGACTCTATTAAAAGGCATTAGAAAAGCTCAGAGGCCAAAAGGGACCAATGAGGCAACCAAGAGATTAATATCAAAGGAAGCCACTGTCATCCTTATAACTTGGGAGACAAAAAGGAGAGATGGAGTCACCAGAGTGGAGTAGCTAAAGCCATTTGGCATCAATGGGACAATGAAGGAAGGGGCTGTCAGTATGAAGCGGAACCATTGAAGAATCACAGCCACTGCTAGAGATTCAGGTATAGAGAAGGATGGAGAAGAATGCTGTTTTTTTTTTTGTTTTTTGTTTTCCCATGCCCAACACTTCAAACTCCTGCCAGTGCCTTCCACTGTGCAGAACTAATTGGAAATCAGTTGGCAAAGTATAAAATGTACTTTTCAAGAAAACCTCCCACCACCCCAGGACAGAGAAAGAGCAAGAAAAGTATCAGAGAGCGAGCAAATAGAAAAATGACTATGACTTGTGCAGATAAATTATTTAAATTTCTGAATTCTGGTAAAAGTCATCCAGTGTTTTACCACGACATTTAGAATAAGATATAAACCCTTATCTTAAGCTCCCCCCTCAAAAAAAAAAAAGCTCTATGTAGCACTATATTTCCCAAACATCTTCTCAGTAAGAGTACCCTAGACCTGCTGGGCTTCAGACTTCCTTCTCTTATCAACATCTTCCTGCTCAAGTCCTATCCATCTTCCTGGATTGAAATTCTCCCTAGCCCTGCTGGGTGGATTCCTCCTTGTCATTGAATCTGTTTAAATAATATCTCTACAGAGCTCTTCTTGGACCACCTGGTTTAGAACAGTCCCCTATCCACTCAGTCACTCTCAGTCACCTCAGCATAT
>NW_007726937.1:140497-141743 GCF_000696425.1 Galeopterus variegatus | reverse complement strand
TAGTTTCAGAGGAGGATTCTATTATTTAATTATAGATATATTAATCAGATAAAATTATTTGATTCATTTTATTATTAAGATTTACTAGAATCATGGTGATCATTATGATTTTTTAATGACAGGAATTTATTTATTTACATTGAGTGTTTTTATTGTAAGCAGATGCATAGAACGATGTATGATTTCCCTTGAATATTTACCAACTGCCATGACGGAAAAGTTCTTACAGTTACCTGGATATGAAATCCCACTATCCTTTAACAATTTTGCTCTTTATCTTTGGCTTATCTGTTTTCACTAATCTCTTCAATTTTTCCCACAGCATAGGTCTATATAGATTTGATTTTTGGATAAAAGTATGTGTTCCTTTCATTTTAAGAGTGACATACTGTACTTCCATACTAGAAATTATGGATAACATAATAGAATGTCTCTGTTAAGAATTAGTGCTTTAGATTCAGATGAACTGAGTTAGAATTTTAGCTTAGCTTTTTGACTAAAACTGTATGTAACCTTCTTTCTGTATTGGTTTGTTTTGTACTGCTATGACAGAATACCACAGAGTGGACAATTTATAAAAATATAAATGTATTGGTTCACAATTCTGGAGGCTGAAAAGTCCAAGACTGAGGGGTGAAATCTCNAAATGCCCATTGAAGTATGTTAACTTTTAGCACAAAGTTGTACTAGAATATTTTCATTTTTCATAACTGAAACTCCATACAAATTGAACATCTTCCCATCTCCTCCCTCCCTGAGTCACTGGCAACCAACCTTATACCTTCTGCTTCTATGAGTCTGACTACCTTAGATACCAATTATAAGTAAAATCACACAGTATTTGTCTTTCAGTGACTGTCTATAGATGACATCGGGTGATATGTGCAGTTTTAACAATAATAAGGCTTTTAATCCATGAATAGGAGATATTTTTCTATTTATTTGTGTCCTCTTTAATTTCTTTCTTCAATTTTTAAAATAATTTTTAGTATACCAGTCTTTAGCCTACTTTATTGAGTATTTTATTCTTTTTGATGATATAGTAAATAATTTTATTTTCTTAATTTCCTCTTTAAATAGTTTATTGCTATTGTAAAAAAAACCCTGATTTTTATAATGTTGATTTTGTATCCTGCGACTTTGCTGAATTTATTATTACTTCTACCAGTGTAAGTAATATTTAGGGTTTTCTACATATAAGAACACATCATCTCCAAAATAAGGCAACTTTACTTCTTTTTTTTTT
>NW_007726937.1:136157-139078 GCF_000696425.1 Galeopterus variegatus | reverse complement strand
CCCGCGGCGGGAGCGTCTCTGCGCTCCCAGGGCCGCACTCTCCCGAGTGTGCCACGGGGCTGGCCCTTAAGGTTCTTTTGAATTCAGTTTGCTAGGATTTTGTTGAGAATTTTTGCTGCTATATTCATCAGGGATATTATACTGTACCTTTTTTTTTTTTTCTTGTAATATCTTTTTCTGGCTTTTGTATCAGAAAAATCCTGGTTTCAGAAAATGAGTTTGGAAATCCTCCCTCTTCAATTTTTTGGAAGAGTTTGAGAAGGACTTAGGTTAATTCTTCTTTAAATGTTTGGTAGAATTCACCAGTGAAGTCTTCTGGTCATAGGCTTTTCTTTGTTGGGAGATTTTTGATTATTGATAAATCTCCTTACAATTCATAGGTNTAAAATCTTTTTTTTTCTTTTTTAACATAGGTGTTTATCTCTTATAAATTTCCCCCTTTCTAGTATCTATTTTTTTAAATTTCTTCCTTTATCAATTGGTTGTTCAAGAGTACATTGTTAATTTCCTCATGCTTGTGATTTTTTTTTTAGTTGTTCTTCTGTCATTAATTTATAGTTTCATTCCATTGTGTTTAGAAAATACATGTGGTATGACTTTAATCATAAATTTGTTAAGATTTATTGTGTGACCTAACATGTGATCTGGTGTGTGACTATTCCATGAGCACTTAAGAAGAATGTGCAGTCTGCTGTTGTTGGATGGAATGTTCTATACATGTCAGGTTGGTCCACTTGGTCTAGATGGCTGTTCAAGTCCTCTGTTTCCTTATTATTAATCTTCTGTCTTAATGTTCTATCTTTATTGCTTTTCATTTAGTCTTTATTTTTGAATTTTTTAAAGGAAGCCATGAAAACTATTGTGGAGATAAGCAGTATTTTCCAGTGGCTAACTCAAGGATCATTCTCCAGATCGGGGATGACAGCTCTCTGCTAATAGCAGGAGAAGCTACAATTTCCCATGTCTACCCCACTGCACCTAAGACAGTGGTACCTGGACAGGAATTTGCATGGAACAGTAGTTTTCTAATTTTGCCAATCTTTAGTAGCTGCTTTTTTCCAGCACTAGGGAGTGAGTACTCGAGGTTAGACTAGCTAATACTTGCTCAAAGTATTTCTCCTTGAATAATTTCTTTCCCACTGTCAGTCCATAGTAAAAGAAACCTGCAATAGGGCAGAATCTGTGGCTAGGTCACAGCCCAAAAGTGATTCAGCTTTGTTCTGTCCTAGATCTAATTTTCCAAGAATGCTAAGGGAATGAGGGGCCACTCACCCTGCTATCTCACTGCCAGTGTGTCCCCATCTAAATCAAGAGAAACAGGCACATTTTTTTTTTTTTTATGTAAAGGACTTGGAGTGAAGATGAAAATAAAAAATAATACCAAATTTCTGAGAGATATTTCAAGTAAATCGAAGATGTGAGTTATAGGGTTTTTTAAAAATTTATTTCAAAAGTGACATATAATAAGCAGTATTTATTAACAATGAATGATTAGTTTGATTTTATTTATCATCTGTGCTTAACTAATTTGCATTTCAGCTAATGACGCAATGGAAATCTTTGTAAATAACTTTTGTAATCTTTTCTAATTGGCACAGGAATATAAAAGTTCTGATTTTTTTTTTTATTTCATATAATTCCAATTGTAGGTTTTTATACTGTGAAAACAGAATTATTCTACAAGGAATTTGACTTCATTTCCCTTTCTAGAACCACTGTATTACTGTATCTATGTTCCTGAAATTCCACCAGCATGAAAAAGAGAGATATGGTACCATTTCAAATATGAATTAGTATTTTCATTTCATGTTCTTTATAAAATGAGTATTTCATTTCATTGCACTTTTAAAATAATGTTTGATATATGGTTAAAAAAGTAAAGTAAATCATTTGGAAACAGAAATATATAAGGAATAAATAATGAAACATTTGTAATATAATTTCTAAAGATGAATGCTGTTAATAATTTAATACATTTTATCTCAATTTATGTGTATTTTATTATAAAGTAAGGCAAAATTAGATTTATTTATATTTTTGTAAAATAATTTTATGAGGTATGTGAAAATAATTTTGATATATATTTAATGGTATCCTTCCAAAACTTATTTAATGGCTGCAGGATTTTTATCACACAAAATAGGCATAAAATTTAAAAAAACAAATATCCAACAAAAAGGATACTATATGCATACATTCATGACACACAACACATATACACATTTATACATAAATCTCTGGATAAAATCTTCATTTGTAAAAAAAAAATACTTAATAGAAATAGATCTAAGTGTGTGAACATTTTAAAGAGGGTAACAACTTTAAAGTAAGAATTTTAATTGTAATTACTGTATGTATACATGTAATGTACTACAGATAACAGAAAATATTATTTTTCAGTATTGTCTCATTTGGTCCTATGACAGTAATATATTTTCACAATTTCCATGTTCCATTTTATAGAACCAAATGTCAAAGAGGTTAAGAGTAAAACTAAACTAATTGAGCCCAGACCCTCAAGCTCCAAATACCATACTCTTGATTATATCCAGCTTTTTGTATAATGCACAATACTAAATGCTAGCAAAAGAGGTTGATGATTGGCAGGGGTAATATATATTCAAGAGTAGCACTGGACCAGAAAGATTGCAATTCAGAGTCTAAATCACAGCATAGTAAGGTGATGGTGAGAGGAAAGCTTGAAATCCGAAACTCAATGTTACAAAAGTCACCACCTGCAAGACTTTTGTCAAACTGTTCTTCAAGCTTTCTGACTCTTAGTTTTTAGATCTAGAGTTCATCGATTTATCAGTTATTTACTATTTATTATTTATTATTTATTTTATTTTATCAATAAACGATGTAGTTGATTTTTGTGTCCCTTTATCGATTCCTCTCAAGTCCCTCCTTCTCCCCCCTCC
>NW_007726937.1:113814-134818 GCF_000696425.1 Galeopterus variegatus | reverse complement strand
ACTGGATATCCATATGCAGGAGAATGAACCTAGACCCATACCTCTCACCATATACCAAAATCAACTCATAATGGATTAAAGAATTAAATGTACACCCTTAAACAATAAAACTGCTTAAAGGAAACAAGGGGAAACACTCCAGGAAGTATGATTGGATACAGACTTCATGACTATGACCCCAAAAGCACAAGAAACCAAAGGAAAAATAAACAAATGGGATTATATTAAATTTATCAATTTTTAATCATTATTTTGATGAGGCAGGGGAGGGATGTTTCAAAAATTCAGACTTTAAACATTTATTGAAATTTGGAAGTTTGGAGAACATCCTGGATCCACATCCCTCATGGAAGGAAATGGATATAGCTGAGTTCATTATGTAAACCACGATTGCTTCATTTTGTAAACCACGATTGCCCCAGTTAAGTACAGTCACCATGATTCACACTATTAATCCATATGAACATAAATCCAACACACTATTCTCATTTGCAAGACCTTTCTGGCTCCTGTAGACATTTGAGTTTACCACCTCTCTGCTTGACATATTCACCTCATATCCTTCCATTCCTTCAGGGACCCAGGGCAAATATCTTCACATCATCACCATTGCCTACCCTCCCCACTGCTATGCTGGATCAATGCATCATCAAATCCTGCTGATGCTAACTGGAAGATATAACTATGATCTAAGCAATGCTCATTACCTTGTCTGTTTCCACGAGTCCAAGTCATCAACAGCTGTGACCTGAATTATTTCAATAGCCTCTTCATCCTAGCTCTTGTCCAAATCATTCTCTATGCAGAAGCCAGAGTAATACTTTTAAAATATAAATCTTAGCATGCCAGTTTCATGTTCAAACCTCCAGTTTTTACTTTTATCAGAACAAAATATGAAATTCTAACAATGGACTACAAGATCCACTATCTCTTTTTTTGTTTGTTTGTTTCCTCTATAATCATATGTCCTATGACTCTACAATAATGCTCTGTTTTATCCTACTGATCTTCTTGGTGTTCCTACCATCAAGCATGATTCAGACTGAGAACATTTGCACTTGCTGTTTATTTTTTGTGTTTTATTGCTCCTTCTTCATATATCCATATAGCTTGTTCTGCCAATTTCTTAACGTTTCTGCTAAAAAGTCACTTTATCAGCAGTTAATTAATTTGTAAAACATTCATACCATGGCTTAATATAAGCATTTCATTAAAAATGAAGATCTCCATATAATATAGATATTAATGCAGAAAGATCCTCATGATGAATTGTTAAGTTTTTGTTTTTGTTTTTAAATCCAAAGGTAAAAAGAGTGTGTGGTACAATATTTAACTTTTATCTACTTTTTTTGTAAAAAAGTAAGTTACACATTTATTAGCTTGTACGTACATTAAAAATAACACTGGAGAAGTTAAAAAAACACTAACATTTTAATTATCAGTAAAAGAGCAGATATCAGACAGAGGGGAACATGGGTAGGATAAAAGCATTTGGTTGCATTAATTTAAAAATGTATATATAGTAAAATATCATCCTATCAAAAATGTTTTCTCTGATCTTCCTGAATAAACCTCTCTAACCTCTTTTCAATGCTTATTGTTTTTACATACTTTGTTGCCGATTAGTAGACAATGAGCAAACAAGGAAAGAATTGTGACTTTTCACTAGTATATGGGCTTCAGGAGAACAGTCTTTGCCTACTTTTTTTCTGTCATATCCTCATGCTTTCAGAAATACTCAAAATATATTAAAAGCTAAATTTTAAATAATTAGATTAACAAATGAAGTATAAAATGATTATTGATATCTATTTCATTGGGTTGTCATGAGAATTAAATGAGCTAACATATATGAAATTGTGTGACACAAAATAGTCATTCAGTAAGTATTAGAAGCCATTCTTCCCCTTGTAAAGTACAAATACTTGGGCTATCTTTTGATGAAAAACATAGTCATAAATCCTAATAATGGGGAAAAAAGTATCAGGCATAACATAATCCATCCATTTTGTGAATCATAGATATCAAGGTAAAATAGACCAGGCCTCATCTTTCAGTTCTGATCTCTGGATCTCCCTCATAAGTCATTTTGCATTAATCACAAAAACTTCTGCCCTGATCAAAATGATATCTAGTTTGTTTGCCAAAAGTATTTCTATTTCTCAGAATGTGAGCTCTGTCTAAGCTCTACCCTTTGCCTAGATTTGGAATTTAAGCAAGAATAGGTATGGACTATGAATAGGTACCCAGAATCCTCCCACACGTAGTTGAGCATGTCACTCCTCGCTTTAGAGGTGGAGTCTATTTCTGGCCTTATAACATATTTGCTTTCTTGGAACCCAGTTGCCATGTAAAGAAATTCAGGCTAGTCTACTCAATGATGAGACCATGTGGAGAGTGAGGTCACATGGACAAAACGTCATGACTCCCCATTGGCCATCAGCACCAGTGCCCCAGACCTATGAGTTAAGTCATCTTGAATGTCATAGTCCCAGCCAAGCTCACAATGGAGAGAAGCCACATGAGTGAACCCAAGCAGAGTGTCAGTTAGTGAGCCAGAAATGCCCAGCTAAATTCAGTCTACCTACAGAATTGCAAGAAATAACAAAAAGATATTATTATAGATCATTAAATACAATTTTTAATACAGTAATAGGTAACTGAGGCATTGGGGCTTTTCCCACTGTCAGGGTGCAGCTGGGTAAGATACAAGATGGAGTTGAGATTGGGGATAGAAACCTTTTACATACAGAAGCAGAGATCCTGACTGCCTATTTTCTTCATTAGAGCTCCCCCTCTTTAGGCAGAATGATCCTCAGACTTTACATAATGTAGAGAATATTCACTAAAACTTATTGTAGCAGTTCAACTAATATAATTCATGGTATAATCTTCTTTTTTTCAAAGTACACACTTTATTAAGTAGGCTTTATTTGACATCTGCATTATGAAAATTAAATGACAAAATCTGAATGGCCTTTATTTTTTTGCATGAATCTGCTCTCGTCAGCTTATCTCAGTTTTTCCAAAGGTCATCACTAGTTGTAGTATGAGATCAGGTAATAATGTATTAATATTGCTTTGTAAGATAAAGAATGACCCACAAATCAAAACACATAAACATTATGAAAATAGCCATTATAACTATTTGAAGCAACTGGAGTGGGATGGTTGTCTATTATTGTATAGACTTACTGCTTGGCAGTAACTGCAGGAGATTAATAGTATGAGTATAAAATGCTTCCTCTTTTGATGTACAAGCCATGTTTGAATAACATGGTATGGAGTAGTGGTGGTGGTTGTTGCTGTGGCTTGAATGTGTCTTCCAAGTTCATGTGCTGAAAACTTAATTCTCAGTGTAATAGTGCTGAGAGGTGAAATCTTCAAGAGGTGATTAGGTCATGAGGGCTCTGCCCTCACAAATGCATTCATGTTGTTGTCATGGGACTGAGTTTGTTATCATGAGTGGGTTTGTAAAAGTGGGTTCAGTCCCCTCTTGCTCTCTCACACTCTCTTGCCCTTCTTCCTTCTACCATGAGATGATGCATCAAGAAGGCCCTCACCAGATGCCAGCCCCTCAATCTTCCCAGCCTCCAGAACCATGAGAAATAAATTTCTGTTGATTATAATTTATTCAGTCTCAAGTGTTCTGCAATTGAGCTCAAAACAGACTAAGAACACAGTGGTACAGACACTGGACTAAAGGTTAGGCAGCCTGGATTTCCGTGCAACTTCTGATTTTAATTTATGACTAAAAACAAACTCCCGGGCCTCTTTGAGTTTAAGTTCCTTATCTAAAAATAGGGATAAAGCTTCTTTCCTAGCCTGACAGTTATGTTGCTGTGAAATCAATTTCAATACTGTTCAAAATATTTCTGAACTGCAAAGCTCATTATTTCAAAACTTTCTCAAACCTAATGAATATTTTTTGTTCAATTGAAGTTACCCCAATCCGTTTTTTATTATTATTTTTTAATGAAAAACTGTGTGTGTGTGTGTGTGTGTGCGCACGCGCGTGCACATGTGCATGGTGATTGGGCTGGACAGAGATGGGATTGAACCTGTCGCCACCAATCACCTAGCTGTTTGAACTTGGGTTGTCACTCTTCCACTCTGAGTTGTAATTTCCTCAACTGCAACATCAACCATGGGCGTGGTGGGACTTCACTAGAGTAAAGCGTTTCCCCTAAATACACATCATCTCATCTCTGTCCTTCCCTTCACTGCTCCATGCCCCAGAAGGCAGGCCTCTACAAACTGCATAGTATGGGCATCTTCATGTCCTTTAGCTTCTTTCTGAGTCCAATAACAGGAAGCTTCTACAAGAGATAGCATGGTAGGAGGAAAAAGACGTCAGGTTAATTTTCACTGATAACGTTTGAGATCCTCTGAGGCTGAGACTCCTGATGGGAAGCTCCTCTTTCATCACTTCTGCTCTCCTCGCCTCCAATACTTGTAACCTTTGCTAAGTCTCGAGGGTATTAAGAGCTTCTCACCATATCGCTCTCTTAATACCTTACTATCCCTTCTTTGTTCCTTCAAACACTTGAATTTCTTTAACTTTTGTGAACAGTTCCTTTATTTTTAGATAAACCCTTTTGAGCATTCCATCTGTTTTCTTGACAGGACCCATAAAGCTTCCAATCTTAGACTTGTGTCTGTCATATATTAATCTCTAAAAGCTGTCAGCATATATTATTATAATTATAACAATTTTAGTTTAAAAATTGCATGGCCTTTATGAACCTACCCTTGCATTTCTTTTCTTGATAATACTTATGTTGTTTGTTTTGGGGGGAAATATCAGATATTCGAAGTAATTTTGAAAATAAAAATAAAATAGATTCAAATTTGTGGAACACAACTGTGTAAGGAAGAAATCAGAGGAAAGCATTTGTCTTCAAGAAAAAAAGACAGATACTTTGATCCCATGACATCTCAAGTTATTGGTGTGAATGATTTGTAAGTATGTACGAATGTAATAAAAATTCATTATTATAATAATTTGACCAAAACTCAAGTTCCCATTTCATCCATATCAACTCTAAATGGGGGATCTGAGCAGAGATATATAATGAGTCAAACTCTGTCTACTATATCCAGACCAAATGTGCATGGTTGGTGAGAATTAACTATTTATGTTGCTCTTTGGCTCTATAGCCATGGTATAATGACTTATATGTCTTTGAACTATTTTTTATTGTCCTAAATCATCTTAATAATTTTTTAAAAATAGTAACTGTCTTCATAATGCCTCATATTCACAAGGTAGAAAAAGATTTAGATAATAGATACACAGGAAATTAACAATGATATTTATCTAGCTAGTTCATTATACAAATCTATAGATAAACGGATGGATGTATGGATGACAGAGAGGGAGAGGTGATTAGCTAAGTAAGTTATAGTAAGGTGGTATATCTTCTCTTTGATTAATTTAAATTGTATTTCAATTCAAATGTCTTTCCATCACAACCCTACCAAAAAGAAATAAACCGCCTAACCCCATTAAAATTTTTTCCAGGCCACCATACTGCTGTTGCTATGGGTTATTCAGTCAATATTTGCTTTAGAAGCTAGAACTTTTAGTTTTTCCACCTCCACCTCACGATCTTCCCCCCAAAATACCCACTAAAAAATCATTCAAAGCACTTTATTTTGATCCACCCATGTTTTGGCTCTTTTCTTTTTGTTTGCATCTGAAAGAGAGCAGACATCTTGTTTAGTAGAGACTGTAGGAAAGTGAATTCACTTATTGATTGACATTATCAAGCAGGCAGACAGACACCGTAGCAGGTAAAATTGCTTTTTTTGTGTTGCTGTCTGTCAAACTTTAACGGAGAAAGTGATGTGCTTTTGCCAGGCAGGGCTACTATACAATCAGGTAATGGGTCTTAAAAATGCTGCAAACATTAATGGCGATAGATCAATAATATTACTACCACAGGTAAAATGCTATTACATATATTATTAAGACATTGCTCAAAATGGAGTGACTCCAAGGACTTTGAGAATGTATGAGTAATTGCTGTATCAATGGTATAATAAAATGCTAATGGAAGCTTGGGTATATAATCAGAAGTGGGATTGCTGGTTGTCTGAGGAACCTCCATACTGTTTTCCAGAATAGCCACACTAATTTATAGTTCCACTTACAGTGTAGGAGGGTTCCCCTTTCTCCACATCCTTGCCATCATTTGTTATTCTGTTATCTTTTTGATAACAGCCAGTGCAACTGGGGTGAGATGATGTCTTAGTGTGGTTTTGATTTGCATTTCTCTGAAGCTTGGTGATGTTGAGCATTTTTTTCATGTGTCTGTTTGCCATTTGTATATCGTTATATAACAAATGTCTTTTCAGCTCCTTTGCCAACTTCTTAATTGGGTTACTTGTTTTCTTACTCTTGAGTTTTTTGAGTTCTTTGGATATTCTGGATATTAATCCCTTGTCAGATGCATAGTTTGTAAATAATTTCTCCTATTCTGTAGGTTGTCTTTCTGCTCTGTTAATTGTTTCTTCTGCTGTGTAGAATCTTCTTAGTTTGATATAATTCCATTAGTTTTTCTTTTTTTTTTTCTTTTGTTGCCTGTGCTTTTGGTGTCATACTCATAAAGTCTTTGCACAGTCCTACATCCTGAAGTGTTTTCCCTAAGTTTTCTTTTGGGAGTTTTATAGTTTCAATACTTACCATTACATTTATTTTTAATTTGGTCAGTTGAATTCTTGTCTTGTTAAAGAAAAAGGAAAAGACAAAGAAGAAAAGGAAAGAAGATTGGAAGAAAAGAAGGAAAGGAAAAAGAAATAAGAGGGAAAAAAAGGAAAGAGGGAAAATAAAGTCAAAAAAGCAGTTTAAATAAGGAAATAAAGTTCACTTCATCATGAAAATGGAAACATGGCCAGATATGGGCAAAATAGACTTGTGGGCATTCACGAAGAATCTTTTCACCCTAACTTATATTCAGTTCTATTTCTAGCTCATGCAACTTGAACACAGCATTCCTGCTATCAATTTTAGCATGTGCAAAATACAGCTGTTTAATTGCTAACTGAGAGAGGAAAATGTATTTTTTCTCAAATTTTTGATGATCTCCATTGGTTTCTAATCTTGTCACATCTTTATTTAAAAAGTACATCCCTTTTGTCTTTCCTAATAACTGGATACGTTTGTTATTTGAATAGATTCCTATTATTTGAGTAGTCTAAATTATGTAGCTCATAATACAAAATAATACACTGCTGGTTGATAGAAATGGAAAATGATTTTTCAACTTTTCCAAGGTCTCATTTTATAAAGTATCAATGTAAAAGTGTGTCTGTTCTGACTAAAAGTCATACAGAAGCATGAAAAAATAGATTACTTTATGGTGCAGGCTTAGCCAGCTCCATCAATGCTGAGGAGTGGCTTCAGGACTCATCTTCAGAAATGATGGGTTGCCCCACATACAACAATGAAGATAATTCTCAATTCCTCTTCTGATGGGTAAAAGGGAGAATGAAGATAATTGCAGTTAAAGAGTTATCCTAACCATTATTTAGTTCCCACTTTTAAGTAGGCTTCTACCTGGGGAGAAGGGACTATCCACCATTGTTTTCTTTTTAAAGTATGAATCTGATCATGCAGCTTTCTTGCTTAAAACTTTTGAATAAATTGCCTATGCATCAAAGATGAAGTTGAAAATTCTTAGTTACCTTATAAGTCTCTGCCTAGTCTAGCCCCTGCCTACCTCTCTACACTGATGCTTTCTCTCTGCTTTAGTTATAGATTCATTCAGTCCCTTATTCACAACCACATTTCTTCCTGCCATAGTGCATGTGTATTAATGTTTCCTTTGCCGCAAAGCCCTGCCCTTCTTTCTCACTGAGTCAGTTTGCTTATCCTCTCATAGAAAAAAACATGCTAAGCCACTCACATAAAGTCAAATTTCTTACTGTTAATCTCAGAGCACCATGCATGTCTCATTTGTAGCAATTAGATTTATAACTTAACATTTATTTGTGTGACTATTTGATTAAAGTGCATCTCCTCCATTAGAGTGTGAGCTTGAATAGGAAAAAAGATCATGTCTATTTCAACTCATCAATGTGTTCCAGCAATTATAATAAAACATGTCATATTGTGATTACTCATTATATTAATGTGGATGAATGAATGAATAAATTAATGAACACGTAGTAGGTTTTGGACATTCCAAGAATACAGTATAACAGATATAATCTGGTTGAATGGAAGATTACTACATAATGTGTGCTCTAGAGACAGACACAATTGTTTCAAGCTATGTCTCTTCATCTAAACTGGTTTTAGTTCAATAGTGGGCATAAGAACATATGGGACAATTTTGAAGATTCATTTTGTCACAGTGTTTCATCAAAACTTAGCTAATTAATGAAGTATTGTAAGCCTATTAATTTATTTCTCATTCATTCAACAAATAATTATTAAGCCCATATTATAGCATGTGAAACTCTGTGCCATGGCTTTTAAAGCTGAACTCTTCAGAAGAACTGTCTCCTGCCTTCACAAAGCTTTTCTGATCCTAAACTAACTATAATATCACCACAGCCATCAAAAGACTTAACAAAGTAATCCGCAACGAACCACACTGAAATTATAATGCAGAACAACAGCATGTTAGATTCATATGCATGATGGAATATTGCCTATTACGCCTCTGTTTTAATGTTGAAACTTGTCATATTCTAACTTTAGGCATACTGGGGTTTGTCAACTAAGTTGAGAGCCACAAACTAGTATGTCACTATGACCCAACAATTTAGGTTTGAAATACACTTATTAGAAATTACCTACCGAGAATAGTGGTTTTTTTTTCTAGTTTCCCATGATTAAGGGACCACATCTTGATTCAGTGAGTACTCATAAAAGAGAGTGAGAGATTGATGAGCAATGTGAATCATTCCCAACAAGCTACTAAAAATGGGTGACACCCAATTGCTCCACTACAACATCTTACAATGTAAAATAATAATATTAAATATATATAAAACAAATAAATAAATAATAAAAAATGAAAATGGAGTGATGAAGAGTTTAGAGTACAAAAATGGAAAACTACATGTAAACTGGCAAAACTTCAACTTGGAATCTGAAGTGACTGATCTGCCTAGAGGATGGATGTTCTGAATAATAGAAGAGAGAGAGTCTACATGGTAAGAGGGTCAGAGAATTTGCAACTCATTTTATAGGTTCAACTTTATCACTTTAGATAGGATAGGAACTGATTATATGATTGATTCTTATTATTTTATTTTTTTAACATAAAACAATTGTGCATATAAATCCTAAACTAACTATACTTCTGAGACACTATGATATTATTCAAATTGTATATATGTATATTAGAATATATATGTATAAAATCAGAGAAAATGCAAAGTAATAACTGAGGTTTTGAACATAGAATTTAAAATGAGATTAAGAAAGGAAATATTGGCTATTCAATTAATTGTACTAGAACTTATTGTGTGCAGAGCCACCAACAACCATTAGACATGAATATTATTTTTTTCTATTTTATGGATAAGTAAACTAAAGCTCAAAGATGATAACTAATTTGCATAAATAGCATGATTATTTAACTACAAAACTAACCACTTATTAACTAGTTTTATAGACCAGAATGACACTTCCATTGGAGCAGTAACCCTGTTTAATTTATTGATAAATTGAAGAGTGATATCAGTAAAATAGCAATGTAGAAGGTTGTAGCCTTCATTTCCTCACAGAAACAATTATTTAACAATGATATATTGAACAAAAATATCTTAACAGAATATACATGTTCCAGTTAAGAAGCTGTAATACCCTAAACAAGCATAAAACGGAAAAAAGAGTTAAAATGATTAAGAATAAAAATTTCTGTTTACCTGCATCAGCCCCTCCCCAAAGTTGGCAAAGCTCAAAGCCAAGAGAGATCTTTTCAGCCCACGATTTGTTCCCTGGCGGGAAAGAGAAGATAAATCCCCTGGCTTTTTGGTGCACTGCAGAAGGGATAAGATTCTGTCTCACCTCAGCTGGATCACTGATGAAACTTGCAGAGGTTGGATACCTGGGTGCAGCTATAAACAAAGGAAAAGGACAAGCAGCTCACTGAGGACTGCATGACACGGTGAGATTGAGAAAAGGGCGTGCAACTCAAGGCTTTTTCCCAGATAGGGGAGGAGAAAATAGAGCATTCCTTCAATGTCATGGTCCAAAGTACAACAGTCAGATCCAGAGGGAGAAAGACATTTTGAGCTCCCCAAAAAAGATTAAAAAGAAAAGAAAAGAGAAAAACATCAGTAAATATCTCTAATTATAAATCTACACACATAAGTTCAGAAAAACACATCTGTAGAAAAGGATTAAGAGGCTCCTAAAATCTCTAGCTTGGCTGATTGGAGAATGTCTTTCCTGGACAAGGTAAAGTATGGGAGATGTAGGTGTTTATTCAAATGCACAAAAAACAACACAAAGCTACAGAAGCACAAAGAATCAGGGAATCATGACCAAACCAAAGAAGCAAAAGAAATCTTCAACTATTGACTATATTAATGGAGACCTACAATTTAATTGACAATTAATTCAAAATAATGGACTCAAAGTTACAAGAGAGCACAGATAGACAATTAAACCAAGTCAGAATTACTATACATACACAAAAAGAATATCAGCAGAGAAATAAAACCAAATAGAAATTCTAGAGCTAAAGAATACTATAGCTGAACTGAAAAATGTTCTAGAGTAGTTCAAAAGAACACTTGTTTAAGCAGAAGAAAGAATCAATGGAGTCAAAGAAAGTTCATTTGAACTTACCCAGTCAAAAGTGCAAAAAGAAAGAAAAAGTAAAATGAAAAAGATTAAAGGAAGCCTAAATGACTTATGGAACACTATCAAATGAACCAACATATGCATTATGAAAGTTACGGCAAAAAGGAATAAAGAAAAGATCAGAAAGCTTTTTTTTTAAAGAAAATAATAGCTATAAACCTCCCAAGTTTGGGGAGGGAAATGGACATCCAAATTCCTGAAGCCTAACTGATCCCAAATAGTATGATGCCAAATAAATATACACTGAGAAACATTATAATTAAATTGTCAAATTCAAAAACACACACAGAAAAAGAGAGAATTTTGAAAGTAGCAAGAGAAAAGTAATTTGTCAAGTACAAGGAAGCCTACATAAAACTATCAGCAGATTATATTTCTCAAGATAAACCTTGCAAGGAATGATATATTCAAAGTGTTAAAGGAAAAACAAAACAAAAACAACAGTCAATCAAAAATACTATACTCAACAAATCTGTCCTCCACAAATGGACCGAGAAAGACTTGACCAGACAATGAAAGCTGAGGAAGCTACTTCATTCACAGACCTGCCTTGTAAGACTAAAAGTATATCTTCCAGATGAAATGGAAGAATACTAAACATCAACGTGAGAGCATACTACGAACATGCTGACTAATGAATGTCTTTACTTGACAAAGTCAGTAAAATCTGAAAGAGGTAGGTGTTTCTTCAAATGCAAAGAAACCAACATAAAGTTACAAGAAACACAAAAAACAGGAAAACAACCCAATCGAAGTATAAAAATGAATCTCCAATAACTGATTCTGAATTAATGAAAGCAACATTAAGGCATCAAGTATAAAACTTGCACAGGTAAAAATGCATACAAATACAGAATAGTATAATACTGTAATAGTGGTGTTTTAATCACTTTTAATTCTAGCATAAAAGTTAGAAGGCAAAAGTTTAAAAATAACTATCACTACAAAGCTATGTTAATGGATACACAATATAAAAAGCTGTAGATTGTAACATCAATAACATAAACTGTATGTGTTGAGAGGGTAGTAAAAGTGTAGAGTTTTTGTTTGATTGACGATGATACAAGCTTAAAATAGACTGTTACAAGATATTTTATGCAAAACTCAGAATAACCATAAAGAAAAGAAAACAATGAACAAAATGGCAATGATAAGTCCTACCCTATAACTAATTACTTTAAATTTAATTAGAAATAACTTCTCAATCAAAAAGGATATACAGAGACTGAATGGAAAAACAAAAACAAACAAAAGTTTCATTATGTACTGTCCATAAGAGACTCACTTTAGATCTAAATACACATTTTAGGCTGAAAACGAAGGGAGGGAAAAATATATTCCATACAAATGGTAACTGAAAGAGAGTAGAGGTAGATATACTTAAATTAGAGAAAATGGACGTTAAGTAAAAAAAAAAAAAGTCACAAGAGATAAAGAAGGTTATTATATAATGATAATGGGTAAATTTATAAGGAAGACATATAATTATAAATATATATGTATCCCACATCAGAACACAAAATATATTAAGAAAACATTAACAGAACTGAAGGAAGAAATAGACAGCAATACAATAATAGTAGGACACTTCAATATTTCACTTTTGATAATGGATAAAACAGCTGCAGAATAAGCATTCTTTTCTAGCACACATGAGAGAGTGCATGTTAGGTCACAAAGCAAATCTTAAAAATTTAAGATTAAAATCATACCAGATATCTTTTCCAACCACAATTGAATAAAACTAGAAATCACTAACTGAAAGAAAACTGGAAAATTCACAAACATGTAGAAATTATTGCACTTTTGAGCAACCAATAAATAAAAAAAATCAAAAGAGAGATTATAAAATATGTTAAGAAAAATAAAAATAAAAGACAACATATCAAAACTTATAGCATGTAGTCAACCAACACTAAGGGGGAAGTTTACAGCCATAAATTTGTATGTTAAAAAAGGAGTCAGGTATCAAATAAAGAATGCGATTTTATACCCTAAAGAATTTAAAAAAGGAAACAAATTTAACCCAAAGTTAGAAGTAGACACAAGATGATGATGATTATAGTAGAATAAACAAAAGAGAAAACAGAAAAAATAATAAAAAATACCAGCACAACTAAGAGTTGGTTTTTGAATAGATAAATAAAATTTACAAACCTTTAGCTAGACTAAGAAAAGAAGAATGAAGACTCAAATAAAAACAAAATGAGAAATGAAAGAAGAAAAATTGTAGCTGATACCACAAAAATTAAAAAGCTTATAAGAAATTGTGATGAAAAATGATATGCCATAAAAATTGGCAAACCTATATGAAATGGATAAATGGATAAATTCCCAGAAACTTACTACCTACCAAGACTGAATCATGAAGAATAGGAAATCTAAGCAGATCAATAATGACTTAGGTGCTTGAATCAGCAATTAAAAACCTCCCAATAAAGAAAAGGTCAAGACTAGATGGCTTCGCTGGTGAGTTCTACTGAACATTTAAAGAATTAACACCAATCCCTCTCAAACTCTTTCAAAATTGAAAGGATTGAATAGGAGGAAACACTTTCAAACTTATTTTATGAGGCCAATATTACTATGATATCAAGCCAGACTGAGACACTACAAGAAAAGAAAACAAAAGGCCAATATCCCTGATGCACGCAGATGCAAAAAATACTACCAAATTGAATTCAATAGCACATTAAAATAATCATACACTAGGACCAAGTGGGATTTACCCCTGGGATGCAAAGATGGTCAACATGTGTGAACAACATATGTCAAATTAATGTGATACACCATATTAACAGAGTTTAGCATAATAATCACATGATTATCTCAACAAATGCAGAAAAATTCATCACTCTTTCATGACTAAACTCTCAAAACTCGGTAAGGAACAAATTTGCTTTAACATAATAAAGGCTATATATATGAACAGCCAACAGCTCACATCATACACAATGGTGAAAAATTGAAAGCTTTTTCTCTAAGATCAGGAACAAGTCAAGGATGCCTACTCTCTTCACTTTACTCAACATAGTAAGTCAAATTATCTCTTTCCAGATGACATGATTTTATGTGTAGTAAACCCTAAAGTTCCACAAAAATACTTGGGAATAAACTTAACCAAGAAGGAAAAAGAGATGTACACTAAAAACTACACAACATTGATGGAAAAAATAAAGAAAATACAGATAAATGGACAGACATCCTACATTAATGTATTAGAAGATGTAACATTGTTAAAATGTCCATATTACCTGTAAAAATCTACAGATTCAATATAATCCCTGTCAAAATTATCAAAATTCTAATGGCATTTTTTTATAGAAATAGAAAAACACAATCTTAAAATTCATATGGAACCACAAAAGCAAAGCTAAAATTTTAAGAAAGGAAAACAAACCTGGAGGACTCACATTTGCTCATTTCAAAATGTATACAAAGCTACAATAATTAAAATAATATAGTTCTGGCATAAATACAAACACATAGGCCAATGGAACAGAACAGAGAGACTAAAAATGAACCCATGAATATAGAACCGAAAGATCTTCAACAAGTGTTCCAAGAACATACAAGGGGAAAGAAAGTCTCTTCAGTAAGTGGTGCTAGGAAAGCTAAATATCCACAAGCAAAAAAATGAAATTGGATTTTTATCTTAAAACATACATAAAAATTAACTCAAAATGTATTAAAGACCTGAATGTAATACCTGAAACTACAAAAGAAAGTGTAGGGGAACATCTTCATAACATTGGTCTTGGCAATGATTTCTCGAATATGACAAAAAGCACAGGCAACAGAAGTAGAAATAGATGATTGGGATGACATCAAACTATAAGGCCTCTGTACAGCAATGGACACAGTCAACTGAATGAAAAGGCAGCCTACAGAATAAGAGAAAATACCTTTAATTCATATATCTGATAGTGGGTTAATATAAAAAAATAATTAACTCCAAAAACTCAATAGCAAAGAATAAATAAATAAAACGAACAAAGGACTTAAATGAGCATTTCTCTAAAGAAGACATGCAATGACTGAAGATATATATAAAAATATTCTTAACATCATTAGTCATCAGGGAAATGAAAATCATAACCATAATGAGATTCCACCTTACACCTATTAGGATGGCTATTATCAAAAATACAAAAGATAAAAAGTGTTAATGAAGTCGTGAAGAAATTGGACCCTTTTTGGATTGCTGGCAGAATGTAAAATGGTTCAGGCATTATGGAAAACAGTATAAAGTACTGTTAAAATAAAATAGAATTACCAAATCCATCAATCCCATTCTGGGTATATATTCAAAATAACTGAAATCACAATCTCAAAGAGGTATCTGCATGCCCATTTTCACTGAAGCACTAGTTTCAACAGCAAGATATAGAACAATCTAAATGTTCATCAACAGATAAATAGATTAAGAAAATGTGCTGCATATGTACAATGGAATATTATTTGGCTTTTAGAAAGTAAATCCTGTCTTATGTGACAATGTCGATGAACTTGGAAGACATTATGTGAAGTGAGATATGCCAGTCATATAAGGACATGACTCCACCTATATGAGGTATATAAAATATTCAAAGTCATATAAACAGAAAGTAAATCCTGTCTTATGTGACAATGTCGATGAACTTGGAAGACATTATGTGAAGTGAGATATGCCGGTCATATAAGGACATGACTCCACCTATATGAGGTATATAAAATATTCAAAGTCATATAAACAAAGAATAGAATAGTGGTTGTCAGTGGTTGGGGGAAAAGGGAAATGGGGAGCTGCTGGTTAACAAGTATATTGTTTCATTTATGTTCTGTACAACATTGTGCCTATAGGTAAAAATAGTGTATTTGTGCACTGAAAAATTTGTCAAGATGGTAGATCTCATGTGTTCCTATGATATTACACACATACATAAATAAACAAATAAATAAACTGATAAATCCTCAGAGCATAAAATCCATGAAAAACATAATACGCATTTAATATTTTTTAGAATTAATGAACTATTTTGTATTTTTAAATATTCAACAAATTGTGATTATAAAATAATATGAAGTTAATATAAAAGACTTTGTTAAACTACCATCACTTTACAAAGTCAAGGAAGTGTTTATATTAATTTCACTCCTTGAAATACTATTAGCTCAATAATCTCCTTTTTAATGATTAGTGTAATTTAAAAAAATTATAGACAGTGTTTTACTTCATATTTTTTAAAAAATTAAATCTATCAATTAAACCCTCCATCAAAAGATTTTTTTCTAATTTCATGATTTGCAACTATGTGAGTTTAACTTGAAAACAGGTCGGTCTTCACACCTCTTTCTGATGTTTTCATTTTCTTGCACTGATGGGCCTTATTATGTTTATGCAGCAGTCACATTAAAAATAATCCAGAAAATGAACCAATCTATTTTTGCCTTCACCAGTGTTTAAAATATGTAATTTTATAGCGTTTTCTTCCTATTTTGTAAATAGGTCTTTGGAGCATCAGAAGGTATAATTATCTATTCTCCTGTAGAATGTTCTGTGATTGGCCCAATTGTTTGTCTCTAGACATATTATATTCATTATGATTTTTTTTACAAGTTAACAATTCAATAACAGAAATAAATTAATCTGGATCAGGAAAGTANCCTTGAAATACTATTAGCTCAATAATCTCCTTTTTAATGATTAGTGTAATTTAAAAAAATTTTAGACGGTGTTTTACTTCATATTTTTTAAAAAATTAAATCTATCAATTAAACTCTCCATCAAAAGATTTTTTTCTAATTTCATGATTTGCAACTATGTGAGTTTAACTTGAAAACAGGTCGGTCTTCACACCTCTTTCTGATGTTTTCATTTTCTTGCACTGATGGGCCTTATTATGTTTATGCAGCAGTCACATTAAAAATAATCCAGAAAATGAACCAATCTATTTTTGCCTTCACCAGTGTTTAAAATATGTAATTTTATAGTGTTTTCTTCCTATTTTGTAAATAGGTCTTTTGAGCATCAGAAGGTATAATTATCTATTCTCCTGTAGAATGTTCTGTGATTGGCCCAATTGTTTGTCTCTAGACATATTATATTCATTACGATTTTTTTTACAAGTTAACAATTCAATAACAGAAATAAATTAATCTGGATCAGGAAAGTAGTCCAGAGAAGATACACTTAGGACAAAATCCTAACTAGAGGGCATTCCTGAACTAAGCAATTAGAGTTAATGATCACTATAAACCAACATGGGTTCACTAAGTGAAAGTCACCTCATACTAATTTTGTTAAACTATTTCCTATAACATTGCTTTAACTAGCTTCTATAAGGGTATCACTAGATATTGTTCAGTAAATCGGCCTGTTAAATACAGAAACAAAGGGACTTGAGAGCTCACATATATTGCAGATGACAAGAGTTTGATTAATGTGCTTAGAGCATTCAGTCTGTCAGTATGGGGGGAAGTCTTTGAAGTGCTGTAGGCGTTTATCAATTACTTGTCCATTTTAACACTGAATGACTGGTTGTATTTGGGTCTTCTTTTGTGTCAGGCACTGTGCTAGCCACCAATTCAATGCATAGGCTCATAATAACGGAAGAAATAGTCAGTGACATTGTTCACACTGTGCTCCCAGATCCTTACAGTTTTCATGGCCATGACTAAATTCTGATAGGGGTCAAGTCTAAAGGCCCAGACGCAGGGCTCCCAACTCATCACTGTTCACTTTTCCAAGGCACTTAATATTTATCTATTTCATATATTGTTTGGCATAAAATTGCCCTTGAAGTTTAAATACAGTAACCACCAAAAGTTAGAAAATTGCTAGAGCAATCAACAGAATTTAGATGTGGAATGTTAACAGGGGGAAACCTTGAAGTGTAACTTACAATGTGACAATTTTGATGTGTAAAACAATGTCAACACAGATGTTTAATAAGATGAATATTTCTGGTTTTTTAGATAAGGATTGGAGGATGAGAGGCACTTACCGACTTGTTCAAACTCACAGGCTATGTGGCACAACAGCCCCAGGGATCTTCCTACCCATCAAGTGCATTTGGCAATTACTAAGCAATGTCCCCACTGGGGTCCACAAGAAGCCTGAGTACCTTTAACAAGGAACATAGGCTGGGATCAGATGGTCTTTCCACAGAGTGATCTGAGAGGGCACTGATGTCAACCCCTTTTTCAGATGATGCAACTCAGACTGCCCACAACAAATGTCTGAGATGAGGCTTAGTATCACAAGCAAGGAGCCTGAATCTTGATTCTAACATTTATTAATTGCATGAATGAAGAAAGATTATTTTTCTTCCTACACCTCAATTTTCTGCACCTATAATATGTAGATAATAATAACTACTTTATAAGGCTATTGCTAGTGTTAAAAGTCAACATTACGGGCTGGCCCGGTGGCGCACTGCTACAGTGCACCGCTTGGGAGCGCGGTGGCGCTCCCGCTGAGGGTTCGGATCCCACATACAGACCGGTTCCCGCTCACTGGCTGAGCGAGGTGCGGGCGCAACACCAAGGGTTGCGATCCCGTTGCCGGTCCCGGTCCGGTGCGGGCGCGACGCTGAGGGTTGCAATCTGTTGCCGGTCACGAAAAAAGACAAAAAGGAAAAAAAAAAAAAAGTTAACATTACCCATACGTTCTCTAGAACAGTGACTGGAAAACAGATATTAGTTTTGGGATGTCTGCTTCAACTTTTGCTACCAATTGACAATTTGGGAGCAATGTAGATGTCCAAAAATACAGAAACATGTATGGATAACACTTATGTATGTCATTATTCATACCACATATGTTCAAAATGTATCAGTTGATTGTAATAGATATTTAATATATCAAAATAAATATTCCAAACAAAGCTTTATGTCCATAATGTAATATATGAGGATACTTCAAAAAGTTTGTGGAAAACGGAATTGAAAGACAATGCAAATCTTTCCACAAACTTTTTGAAGACCCCTCTTCAAAAAGGGAGTATATATGTAAGAAATTGACCTAAAACCTTTGACTCACAGATTTCAATAATATCAATCTGAGGTGGCTCAGACATTTAAAAATGTCTAGATAATGACTAATTAGCTACAGCAAGCCCAAAATCTGTACCAGAAGGGGATCATACAAAGTCATCAATATAAGGAGAATATAAGGAAGAGGCTTACTGTGATCATATTTGCAAACAAACTATCAATCAGAAAAGTTAATCATACTAATACCTATTTTATAGATTTTTGAGGATTATGCATAACAATGCATAAGAAGATGCGTAAGACAGGACAAGACTTGGGGCTAACATTTATTAAACCCTTATATTTGAGCTAATATTGATAATGAGACATTGAAGATATTTTAACTAGATAGGAAAAAACAAGTAGAATAGAAAAACTGCATTTATGTGTTTAAATAATCACTCTTAAATGTCACAACCTTTCAATTTTCTAATTTTGGCATCTGGAAGCTTAAAAGATGAAGAAACAAATTTTAAATTAGTATCATAAATTTAAATCTATAAATATCGCAACATAAAAGCTTGCTTTAACATAAATTATCTTACTTTTAATACCATGGTTAAGGTCTTATGCTGGATACTGAGAATGCACTTACATGACTATAGAAGTTATTTTCCCTTTTTGTATGTAACTGTAAGACAAATTAGAAAATGATATTGAAAAAAATACCATGGAAACCATAGTCAATCAGGAGGATCAGGAGAGAATTTGTAAAAGGAGGAAGAGTTATGACAAGCTGTACTAGGAAAATGTAAATGCCTTGGCTATTCCATCTAGATAAAACTTACTCCTCCTCACATCTCCTTTGCAGATGTTTGGAAGCACAAAGATGAATTGGAGGTAGAATAAAGACTAATTTCTTTGTATCACTATCCAAGTAAGTTCGGGGGGAAAAAAAGAAAATTTCCTACAGAAAGAGCAGGAAAAACGAGATTTTTCTGTACATACCAATGTGTCTTTTCTTTTCAAATTTGGAGAAACACAAATGGAAGGGAGCTATTTGCTAGGTATTAAACTATTCATGAATAAAGCCAAAATCTTTCAATTTTTCCATCTAAAAATTTGACAGATGTGGTCAAAGCCAATATGCAGGTCCTCCTTTCTGAACATAAAGAAAAAAAAAATTACACATAAATTTACACTTAAGTTACACGTAAGCCCCTGGTCTGCAATAAGATATTAACATCTGAAAATGGCAGAATAGACAGTCCCTGGTGTCACTCTCTCCCACAAATCAACCAATTTACAACTACATAAAAGTAACAACAGCCAAGCTGTGGCTGCTAGAGCTCAGGGGAACAGGAGGAGAAACCTATGGAGTGCATGAAGATGGGAGAAGCCATGATGAGAGAAAGAAAAACCACTCTGACTGTTTCAATCCCCAGCCTCTTCCAGGCTGGAGCTGCTGAGAGCACAGCACAGAGCAGGAACCAGCAAAAGCCACAGCTGTGCCCTTCGGATGAAGTTGCTCAGAGGCAGCAAGTGAGAAGACGGTCTTGGAGGTCCCCAGGCAAGCAAGACCACTAACACGGTTCCCGTGGACCCACATAGGAGTGAGGGGCCACAACAACTGAAAAAAAGCAGCCACTCAGAGGCCAATAAGTCATTGCAAGGGACTGAAGTATGGCCTTTGCCATGGAAAGTGTTTGCAGCACGGGTGGTGGGAAGGTGGGCCCACTGGGGGAACTTTGGGGCACTGTAAGGACAGTTTATCTGCCCCCCAATCAGTGCAGGACACTCAGAGGAGACTAGTCAGAAATACAGAATTGCACGAGGTGCAGTTTGATGAAAAGAGGCAGGCCCAGACCAGAGTTTCTACACAACCCAGGTGCACCAGATTGCACCTTAGCCAGAGATACCTATAAAGCCAACCATTAAACCCTGAGCTGCACAAAAAGCCTTCCATAGGGAAACTGCAGCAAAGCAGCAATTTAGCTCAACCACAGAGCTCAAGTACTGGTCTTCACAGGAAGTTCCTGCATTTTAGAAGTAAACAAAAGACAACAAATCAGTTCTAGCTCAGAGTGTAAGTGCTGGCAATAGCAAATAAGCCAACACAGACCTGAAAGAAAAAAACAAAGTACCTGCAACCAGTGACAAAGTTTGATATTAACTAGTAAAGGTCTCATTTCACAAAAGAACACCTATAACACCTAGAAG
>NW_007726937.1:102075-112669 GCF_000696425.1 Galeopterus variegatus | reverse complement strand
GTTAATGAGTGTTGGACCCTTGCACAAGGAATTAGCACAGTCATAAATCTTTAGTGGATAACAACAGAGGATAAGAAACATGAAGCTCCACACCAGTACAATTTTTTTCCAATTTTATTTCTGTTTATTTTTGTGGGGTACAGTGTGTTGCTTCAGTACATGCATATACTGCACAATGACTCACTTGGGGTAGATAGCAACTTAGGGTAGAAAGCACAATTTTGTACCCATTAGTCCATCACTTCTCTTCTCTCCCTCTCCCCTTCCCTCCCAGTACCTGGTAACCATTACATTACTCTTACTCTCTACTTCTACAGAACCCCCTTTTCATTTCTTCTTAGATTTCAAATATGAGTGAGACCATGAGGTATTTCCTTCTCTATACCTGACTTACTTCACTTAATATGATGGTTTCTAGTTCCATCCATCTTGCTGCAAATAATAGTATATAATTTCTTTTCATAGCTGAATAATATTCTATTGTGTGTATATATACCATTTTTTAAAACCCATTCATCCATTGATAGGCATTTAGGTTCATTCCATCTCTTGGCTATTGTGAATAGCATTGTGATAAACATGCGAGTGTAGGTGTCTTTTTGATATGTTGATTTCATTTCTTTTAGGTAAATACCCAGTAATGGAATAGCAAATCATAGATTAGGTCTTTTTTTAGTTCTTTGAGGAAACTATATACTGTTTTCCACAATGGCTGTACCAATTTACATTCCCAACAATAATGTAAGAGGGTTCCCTTTTCTTCACATCCTTACCAGCATTTGCTATTTTCTGTCTTGTTGATAATAGCCATTCTAATGGGGCGAGATGATATCTCATTGTGGTTTAATCATAGATTAGGTCTTTTTTTAGTTCTTTGAGGAAACTATATACTGTTTTCCATAATGGCTGTACCAATTTACATTCCCAACAATAATGTAAGAGGGTTCCCTTTTCTTCACATCCTTACCAGCATTTGTTATTTTCTGTCTTGTTGATAATAGCCATTCTAATGGGGCGAGATGATATCTCATTGTGGTTTTAACTTGCATTTCACTGATGATTAGTGATTTTGAGCAGTTTTTCGTGTGCCTGTTGTCCATTTGTATGTCTTCTTTTGATAAATATCTATTCAGGTCCTTTGCCCATTTAACTGCTTTATTTGTTTTTATTGCTGTTGCGTTGAGTCCCTTATATGTTCTGGATATTAGTCCCTTGTCTGATGCGTAGTTCGCAAACTATTCTGTAGGTTGTCTCTTCACTTTGTTGATAGCGTCTCTTGCTGTGCAGAAGCTTTTTAGTTTGATGGCATCTCATTTGTGTGTTTTTGCTTTAGTTGCCTGTGCCTCTGTAATCTTGTTCAAAAAATCCCAGTTCTTGTAGCATTTTCCCTATGTTTCTTCTAGTTGTTTCATAGCTTCTGGTCTTAAATTGAGGTCTTTAATCCATTTTGAGTTGATTTACTTTGTATGGTGAGAGATAAAGGTGTACTTTCAGTCTTCTCCATGCAGATATACACTTTTCCCAGCACCATTTATTGAAGAGGCTGTCCTCTCCCTACTGTATATTCTTGCACCTTTGTTGAAAATCATTTGGCTGGAAGTGTGTGGTTTTGTTTCTGGGCTTTATATTCTGTTCCATTGGTCCATTTGTCTATTTTTATGCCAATACCATGCTCTTTGGGTTACTATAGCTTTATAGTATATCTTGAAGTCAGGAAATATGATACTTCCAACTTTATTCTTTTTGTTGCTCCATATAAATTTTAAATTTGTTTTTTCTATTTCTGTGAAGAATGCCATTGGAGTATTTTGATAGGGATTGCATTGAGTGTGTAGATTGTTTTGGGTAAAATGGATATTTTGACAATGTTAATTCTTCCAACACATGAACATGTTATATCTTTTCATTTATTTGTGTCCTCTTTATTTTTTTTTTCACCAGTGTTTTATAGTTTCCATTGTAGAAGTCTTTCACCACCTTGGTTAAATTTACTCCTAGGTGTTTCATTTTTTGGTAGCTACTATTAATGGGTTTACTTTCTTGATTTCTTCTTGGGCTATTTCATTATTGGCATATAGGAAAAATACTGATTTTTGTGTGTTGATTTTGTATCATGCCACTATACTGAATTCATTTATTAGTTCTAGTAATTTTTGGTAGTGTCTTTAGGGTTTTCTATGTACAGAATCATGTCACCTGCAAAAAGGGCTAATTTGACTTCCTCAATTTCAATTTGGATGTCCTTTATTATTATTATTTTTTTGCCTTATTCTGATGGCCAGAACTTTCAGTACTATGGTGAATAAGAGTGGGTAAAGTGTGCATCCTCATCTTATTCCAGATCTTAGAGAAAAAGCCTCCAATTTTTGTCCTTTTAGTATATTAACTGCAGGTTTGTCACATATGGCCTTTATTTTTTTGAGGTACATTCCTACCATACCTAGTGTGTTAAGTGTTTTTATCATGAAGAAGTGTTGGATTTCACTAAATGCTTTTTCTGCATCTACTAAAATTATCATGTCTTTTCCCTTCATTCTGTTGATGTGATGCATCATGTTTATTGGTTTGCATGTGTTGAATCATCCATGCATCCTTGCAATGAATCCCACTTGATCATGGTGAATAATCTTTTTAATGTGTTGTTGTATTCTGTTTGCTAGTGTTTCATTGAGGATCTTCCCATCTGTGTTCATTAGGGATACTGATCTGTAGTTTTCTTTTTTTGTTCTATCTTTGTCTGGTTTGAGTATAAGATTGATGCTGCCTTTATAGAATGAGTTTGGAAGTATTCCATAACCTTCAATTCCATTTTTATTTATATTTATTTATTTATTTATTTATTTTTTGAAAAGTTTGAGAAGAATTATTGGTATTAGTTCTTCCTTAAATGTTTGGTAGAATTTGGCTGCAAAGCCATCTGGTCCTGAGGTTTTTCTTTATTCAGAGACTTTTTATTACTGCTTCAATATCATTATTACCCATTATTGATTTGTTTAGGCTTCCCAGTTCTTCGTGATTCAATGTTGGGAAGTTTTATGCATCCAAGAATTTGCCCATTTCTTCTGGGTTTTCCAGTTTGTTGACAGATAATTGTCTGTAGTAGCTCTTCTGATCCCTTGTATTTCCATGGTATCAGTTGTAATGTGTCTTTAATCATTTCTGATTTTATTTATTTGAGTCTTCTCTCTCCTTTTTCTTCATTAGTCAAGCTAAAGGTTTATTGATTTTGTTTATCTTTTCAAAAAACCAACTGGTTCATCTATCTTTTGTAATTTTATATAATTTCCAATTAATTTATTTTTGTGTTGATTTTTGTTATTTCTCTCCTCCTACTGATTTGGGGTTTGGTTTGTTCTTGTTTTTCTAGTTCCATTAGGTATAATGTTAGACTGATTATATGCAGTCTTTCTTTCTTTTTGATGTAGGCACTTATTGCTGTAAACTTCCCTCTGAGAACTGCTTTTGCTATATGCCATCGGTTCTGGTGTGTTGTGTTTTCATTTTCTTTTGTCTCCAGAAATTTTTAAATTTCTTTTTTGGTTTCTTCTTTGAACCATTCTTTCTTTAGAAGCATATTCTTTACTTTTTATATATTTCTATGGTCTCTAGTGTCCCTTTTGTTGTTGATTTCTAGTTTTATTTCATTGTGGTTGAAAAAGGTAGTTGATATGATTTCAATTTTTTAAAATTTGTGGAGGCTTGTTTTGTGACCTGACATATGGTCTATTCTAGAGAATGCTTTCCATGCAGCTGAGAAGAATGTGTATTTTGTAGCTGTTGGGTGAAATGTTTTATATATGTTCATTAAGTCTAATTCACCTAAGTAGAGATTAATACTGATGTTTCCTGGTGAATTTTCTGTCTGGATGATCTGTTAAAGTCTCCAACTGTTATTGTGTTAAATCTGTCCCTCCCTTTAGGTCTAATAGTAATTGCTTTATATAAATGGGCAATCTGGATTTGGGTCTGTATATATTTAGTATCGTTATATCCTCTTGCTGAATTGATCCTTTTATCATTATATGATGACCTTCCTTAACTTGTTTTACATTCCTTGGCTGGAAGTCTATTTTACATAAGTACAGCTTCTCCGTCTGTCCCTCCCCTTAGGTCTAATAGTAATTGCTTTATATAAATGGGCAATCTGGATTTGGGTCTGTATATATTTAGTATCGTTATATCCTCTTGCTGAATAGATCCTTTTATCATTATATGATGATCTTCCTTAACTTGTTTTACATTCCTTGGCTGGAAGTCTATTTTACATAAGTACAGCTTCTCCTGCTCTTTCAGTTTTCATTTTCATGAAATATCTTTTTCCATTCCTTTGCTTTCAGTCACTGTGTGTATTTAAAAGTGAAGTGAGTTTGTTATAGACAGTATATGTTGGTTCTTGTTTTATGAAATATTTTAGCTCTCTTATGTATAGGAAAATATAAAGTGAGATTTGAATGACTGTTTCAGTCACTAGTACCTCAATCATTCAAGTCCAGTTTCCCACCACTTATCAAATGCGTGGCCCTGTGGAAGGGGATGAGGGATTAATTAATCGGTATCCATACAAATAGATTTCAGTATTGAGTTTCTAATACAGGGCTCTGTTATTTGCAAACATTTGATGGTAAGGTGGTCCTTTAAAAAAAATCTATGGTCATCTTCCATAATAAAGTTGAAGTTGAAGCATTTGGGAGGAAGAGAAATCAAGGAAATCATCTTCTGATCATGTTATTTAAAAAAATGATGCAATAACAACAAAAATATATTTTTCTTACAAAGAAACTGTTCAATTTGATTTGATGTTAAAAGCCATTCCTACCAGGTTCTAATGACCAAATTTGATTGACAAGCATACAGAAAGGACATTGTTGGGAGGGAGGGGGGAGAAAGAGGAGGGAGGGAGGTTTTGGTAATTGGCCACAATAATCAACCACATTATATTTTGACAAAATAAAATAAAATATTTACAAAAAGAAAGAAAAATTCAAATCAGAAAAACATTTTTATGTACAACCTACTATGTGCCAGTTCATGTGTTATTCAATAGGGATACCAAAAATAATAAGTATTTGCTTACCTCAAGGAACTCACATTGTCATAAGAAATGGTGCACAGAGCAGTATCTCCAAGAGCTTGTTTCACTGTTTTTCTAGAAACTACATGTCTTGTATTTGGTGTCACCTTCAATAACTGTAACTCAAGAGGAATTCCAAATATTTTAATTCTTCTTCATGGATTTCAACTTTGAACAGTGGCTAAGAAAAGCACTCAGATAAACCACTACTAATCAATTTTCCTTTCTTCCAGTGCCATAAATGGAGATCAATTATTAACTCATAGTGTTATTTGTTTGATAAATATTATCAACACATACTATGAGTCAGGCAACACGCTAATCTTTAGATGCATTGTTGATAGAAAACTGATACAGTCCCTGCTTCTTAAGATTACACATATAGGATGCCTCTTGGAAACTGGCAAATATGAGAGAACTTCAAAAAGTTCATGAAAAAAGATAAAAATAAAAACATATAAACTTTGTTTCTCAACATAAGCTCCATGAAGTTCAAGACACTTTTGGAAGTGATGATATCAGCTGCTTAGTCCATCCCTAAAGAACTGAGGGGTCCTGGGAATTTTACCATGTCAATGGAGATTTTTTACATGATTAACTAAAGAAAAATGGGTGTCCTTTAAAGATTTTTTAAGACTAGGGAACAAAAAGAAGTCTGAAGGAGTAAAATCACAACTGTAAGGTAGCTGCCTAATAACTTTCCATCAAAACTCTTGCAAAATCGTCCTTGTTTGCAAGAGGAATGAGCAGGAGCATTGTCGTGGTGGAGAAGGAATCTGGTCAAGCTTTCCTGGGTTTTCTCTGCTAAAGCATTGGCTGATTTTCTGAAAACACTCTTTTAATAAGCATATGTTATCATTCTCTGGCCCTTGAGAAAGAAAGTCAACCAACAACAAAAAATACTTTGAGTATCCTCAAAAAGTGTTGTCATTACCTTTGATCTTGACTGATCTAATTTTGTTCTGACTAGAACACTTCCAACTATTGGTAGCCATGGCTTTGATTGTGCTTTGTCTTCAGGATCATATTGAAAATGCCATGTTTTATCTCCTATTCCAATTACTTAAATAAATAGGTCAGAATCTTGATTTCACTTGTTTAAAACTCTGCTCTTGTCTGCAGCTGATCTGCGTACAACACTTTTGGCACCCATCAAGCAGAAAGTTTGCTTAACTGTGTGTAGGCTGAACCAGTTGAGATGTCTATGGTTTTAACTAATGTTTCTATTGTTAATCTCTGGCCCACTTCAATTAGGACATGAAGAAGATTAATTTTTTCCTCACAAATTGATGTGGGTGATCTTCCACTACAGGCTTCATCTATAACATTGTTTCATCCTTTTTGTAATGAATTATCCATTTGTAAACTGCTGACTTCTTTGGGGCATTGCTATGAATCGAATGTTTCCCCCAAAAGTTTATGTAGTGAAGACTTGACCCCCATTGTAACAGTGTTAAGAGGGTGGAAAATCCAATTATGGTACTTGAAAGGTGGGGTCTTTGAGATATGCTTAGATCATGAGGACTGTATACTTGTGAATGGGTTAATCTATTCATGAAACATGAATAATCATGGGCATGGTTCTGATGGTTCTACAAGGAGAGTCAGTGAGAAGGTTAGTTCTCTCTTGCTCAGCCCATTCTCACCATGTGACACTCTGGAACACTATAGATAGTCACCACCAAGAAGAAGGTCCTCACCAGATGTGCTCCCTGAACCTCAGACTTCTCAACCTCAAAACAGTAAGAAATAAGTTTTATGTCATTATAATTTATCCACTTTCAGATATTCTGTTCTAAGCAACAGAGTATAGACTAAAACAGAAAATTGGTGCCAAGAAGTAGGGTATTGCTAGTAACAAATACCTGAAAATGTGTAAACAGCATTGGAACTGGGTGATGGTCAGAGGCTGGAAGAATTTGGAGGAGCAGGCTAGAGAAAGCCTACATATTGGTGAGGACCTTATAATATAAGAATATCAGGGAAAGTTTGGAACTTCTTACAGAACAGTTAAATGGTGGTGACCAGAATGCTGATAGAAGTATGAAGTGGAAAGAACATTTTGAGGAGGTCTCAGATGCAGATGAGAAAGAGCTTATTGAAAACTGGGGAAAAGATCACCCTTGTTATGAACTGAGAAATAACTTAGCTAAATTGTGTCTCTGCTGGAGGGATTTTTGAATGTGGAACTAAAAGTGAACTAGGGTATGTGTGGTGGAAGAAATTTCTAAGGAGCAAAGCATTCAAGAAGTTGTGTGGATACTTGTTAACAGCCTATGCTGAGTTATGGGAGCAAAGGCATCACATAAAGCTGAAATTTATATTTTAAAAAGAAAGCAGACGGTTAAAAATTGGAAAACTCTCAGCCTGGCTGAGTAAAAAAATCATGTTCAGTAGAGAAAACCGAGAGTGTAGACCAACAGCCATTTGCTACAGATATCAGTAAAGAAAGAAATAATCATCAGGAGAATGGAAAAAAGACCCCAAATGCATTTCACAGATTTTTGAGGTTGCCTCTCCCATCATAAGCCCAGAGGCCTGGCAAAACAGAATGGTTTCAGGGAACAAGCCCATTGTGCCCTATGTGAGCTCACTGCCCAGGACCACCTTGACTCTGCTCCCTGAACCAGCACCCTGGCTGCTCCAGCTGCTTCAGCCATGCCTAAATTATCCCCAGATGTGGATGGACACATAGCTTAAGAAGGTATAAGCCAGAAGCCTAGGTGGTGTCCATGTGGTGTTAAGTCTCTCCAGGCTCTCAGAGTGCAAGAGCTGTGGAGGCGTGGGAGCATCCACCCAGATTTCAAAGAATATGTAGAAAAGACTGTGGACCTGGGAAGAGATTTGGCACAAAGGCAAAGTCAGTGCAGAGAACCTTCACTAAAGCAATGCCAGGTGCAAATGTGGGGTCAGAGTTGCAGCATAAAACTCCCACCAACACCATGTCTACAGGAGCCTCAGGAGTGATGCCACCATGGAGACTCCAGAATTGTATAGACACTAGCATGCAGTGACATCTTGGGGGAGCTGAAACATAGATTGAGCCTAGGAAAGCTTCAGGAATAGGGCTGCCCAAAGACTTGGAGGCCCAACCCCTGCAGCAGTGTGCAAAGAATGCTGGACATGGAGTCAAGGGAAATTATTCTCTAGCTATGAGATTTAATACCTGTTCTGCTTGGTTTCAGACGTGCTTAGGACCTGTTACCCCTTTATTTGGCCTATTTCTTCATTTTTGATTGGTGATATATGCCCTATGCCTGTCCCATCATCATATCTTGGAAGTAGATACCTCATTTAAATTTTTCAGATGAGACTTTGGACTTTTTGAGTTGGTGCCTAAACAATTAAGATTTTGAGGATGGAATGAATGTATTTACATGTGAAGACATGAACTTTAGGGGCCAGGGGCAGAAAGATATGGGTTAAACATGTTCCCCCAGAATTTATGTATTGAAAACTTGAATCCCATTGTAACAGCGTTAAGAGGGTGGGAAATCCAATTATAGTATTTGAAAGATGGGATCATTGAGAGGTGATTAGATCATGAGGACTGTGCCCTTGTGAATGGATTAATCCATGCATAAAGTAATGAGTTATCATGAGCATGGTTCTGAGGGCTTTATAAGGAGAGCAAGTGCTTAGCCCATTCTTACCATGTGATTCCCTATACCTCTGTAGAGAGTCACTGCCAAGAAGACCCTCACCAGATGTATTTCATGGACCTGTGACTTCCCAGCCTCCAAACTGTAAGAAATAAATTTCATTTCATTTCTTTATAAATTATCCACTTTCGGGTGTTCTGTTATAAGCAACAGAAACAGACTTATACAAGCATTGTCCACATAGGCTTTTTATAAAGCATCTATGATTTCACCATTCCTTCACACAAGCATCACCATAAATTTGGTATTTGTGGTTGCTTCAATTTGAGCAGAGACTGGTAAGTTAGCTGAGTTGGTTAGAGCGCTGCCTTGTAACACTGAGGCCACATGTTCAGATCCCCATACCTGCCAGACATGAATAAAAAAAAGAAACAAATTGAGTAGAATTCATGTTGCTGTCATAGGGGCTCTTTCAAACTATCTTATCCTTCTTAGTTCCTCAAGATAGATCTTGTTCAGACATGTCATAACTAGTGTGAGTTTGTTTTTATGCAAAAACATTTTCAGTCCATGCATTATTTTTTTTCATAACACATATTTTCATTGAACTTTTTCAGTACTATTTTAGACATGAAGGGCCTTTTTTCCCTTTATTTTGCTTCTTCTTTAAGAGTGAAGTGCCTGGAAAAAAATTCTCATGTCTCATTTTCCCTGCGGATAGCAAGGGAATAATTTGTTACCTATTGTGCACTTTAATCTTTTAAAAAATGATGCTTCCTCTCTTCCCCATATTCCTTTTGATTATTGGGGTAATAAACATTGATTGTTATCAAGTAGACCAAACTTCTAGTGTGGAGTTAGAATCAGTGAATCAATTTGTCATCTACCTTTTACATGTACCACAGGTCAGCATGAAACATGCTGATCTCTGACTTTTCTCTAACTACTCATATGAAATTAGAGAGGAAGAAGAAATAAGAAAAAAGGAACTAGAGAGACTGGGTAGAGCCGTAGAGAGCAAGAGCATGTAATTCTGTTCAACTCCTCATTTATTATCTTATGGTGGCATTATGACCATTATCTTCCTGCTTTGACCCAGCCACAGTTTGCCATCAGCCCTGACCCCCAACTGCCTCTGTCATCAAAGGTTTTGCTCTGACCCCTAGCTCCCTAATACAAACATCTAGGAAAAGAGACTAACATAAATTATCCTTACAGGAAACCTGAAGCTTCTTACCTTACCTTAACAGTCTCATGATCTGACAGACAGCACATGAACATCCTTAGCCAATAGGAGCTGAAGGCACATTCTTCATCTTCAATATCTTTACTTTCTGGGCTCAGAAATCTGTAATTTTTTTTTTCCTTTTTGTCTTTTTTCGTGTCCAGCAATGGATCGCAACCCTCCGTGTCGCGCCCGTACAGGACCGGGACCAGCAACGGGATCGCAACCCTCGGTGTTGCTCCCACACCTTGCTCAGCCAGTGAGCGGGAACCGGTCTGTATGTGGGATCCGAACCCTCGGCGGGAGCGCCACCGCGCTCCCAAGCGGGGCACTGTAGCAGTGCGCCACCGGGCCGGCCCAGAAATCTGTAATTTTAAAGTGGCCTAAAAGATACAAATAATCAGTTTAGGTTTGTTGCTATATTTTTAATTTTAAAAATTCCAGGACAGGGCCGGCCCGGTGGTCGCCTTGGCCGTACAGCAGATCATTGAGAGGTGATTAGATCATGAGGACTGTGCCCTTGTGAATGGATTAATCCATGCATAAAGTAATGAGTTATCATGAGCATGGTTCTGAGGGCTTTATAACACCGAGGGTTGCGATCCCGTTGCCGGTCGCGGTACAGGTGCGACACTGAGGGTTGCGATCCCGATACTGGTCACGAAAAAAGAGAAAAAAGGAAAAAAAAAAAAAAAA
>NW_007726937.1:96898-101137 GCF_000696425.1 Galeopterus variegatus | reverse complement strand
ACAGGATACTATTTTTCCTTTATCAGGTTGGCAAAAAAAAAAAAAAAATTCCAAGACAATGTTTCTGAGTGAAAAAATCCAATCTTAAGAGATTACATGATATAGGATTACATTTAAATAACATTCTTCAAATAATCAAATCACTAATGTGGAGAACAGATTAGTGATTGCCAGGGGATATGGATGGGGGAGGGGTGGGTGTGCCTATAAAAGGGTAGCACAAGGGAGCCTGCTGGTGGTGGGGTAATTTTGTATTTTGATTGTGTTGTTAGTTACATGAATCAACAGATGCAATTATATAGAAAAAAAATAAAAATAAATCCTTCTTTTTAATAATTTCTTTGACTAGGTAACCAACTTAAATGATGACTGCAGACAATGTCTAGATCAGACGTAAATTAAATTATTATATGTATACCTATTCACGTTATAATTTTGAAATTCCCCAATGCTGTTGACATCTAGTAGAACTCATTTATTCAGGTCTCGGTATGTTAATAATTATTCAACTCATACTAATACCACAGAATGAAATTGTATGGGAAAAAAGTATGCAATTTATGACACAGTCTTAGACAGAAGGTCTGAATGATTATTCCCAAAAGGCTCAGCTCTCTGACAAGATCAATTGCTATCGCAAATACATGTGGTATTTCACACCTAACTCACTTCTACTGTACAAAAATGAATATGGAAAAAACATCCAATATTGAATATATCTCATGATTATCCCCATTAAAAATAGATCTAAACATTCAGTGATATGGGTCTCTTTTCTGAATTCAAAAGGATAAAAAGAGCTTAATTAATGGCACAAGAGGTGTGAAAATATTGCTGTGTGATGGGAAGCACATGGAGTTTTCAACTGTGCAACCAAAGAATTGGCAGGGTTTTCCCATGTCCACTGCCAGCAGTTCTCTTCCTCTGTTCCTCCAGATTTTGCCAGCTGGAAAGCACAGGCTGTGCTCTCTTTCTGCTTTCCCCAACCAGTGAAACTGGCTCTGCTGCTAGACACCCGGACAAATTCACACAAATGAAACTCGCCTGGGTTCCAGGAAATCAATAATTCAGCCTGTTGGAAATGGTTAAAAGCAACATATAGAACTGAAGCAATAGGAATTTGTTATTAATTTATTTAAGCATCTTTCACTTGGTGATTTGCCCACCAGGAAAACAGACCTAACTCAGCTGCTCCACAGAAGAGTTTCATAGTAGTAAGAGTTTTAGTACTTGGTGTTAACTTTTAGCAATAATTTCACCCATAGCCTGTTAATCCTTATTATTTGACATCATTTATCTCCTTCTTTTTCTCCTTCTTTCTTTCTTTTTTTTAATTCTATGCACATAGAATTCAGCTATGGTGGATTTATACCTATGACACCTGCATTTTGTGAAGATAGCCATGGCCCTGCTCCTGTGTAATTAAAGGGTCAGTGGGTCAGTTGTCCTTTGACCCTTTTTTTTCGTCTTTACATTTTTTTATTCAAAACTATTTTAACATTTAGTTATACATATTTGTGTGGTACAGTGTGTTGTTTCGATACATACATATACTGCAAAATACATCCTTTAGCATAGACAGCATAGTTTTATACCCATTAGTCAGCCATTTATCCTCCTTCCCCTGCCTCTGATGACCATTATTTTACCTTCTGCTTCTATGAGAACCATTTTTTTTTTTAGATTCCACATACGAGTAATATGCACAATTTGTCTTTCTGTGCCTGACTTACCTCACTTAACTTGATTTTTTTCCAGTTCCATCCATGTTGCTGCAAATGACAAGATATTTTTTAAAATAGCTGAGTAGTATTCCATTGTGTATACATACCTCAATCTCCAGTAGTGAGATAACCTGATCGTAGGGTAGATCTATTTTTAGTACTCTGATAAAGCTTCCCTGGATGCACTGTTTTCCACAGTTGGCTGTACCAACTTACACTTCCACCAGCAATGTATTAGAGTTCTTTTTTCTCCCTTATGTAACTACAAGATGCTTCAGGCTCATTTATATATTTCCTTCCCCAGCCCTAAAATAAGCAATTTTTTCAAGACCCTTTAGTTCTGTTATGGAATAATGATATTAGAAACCAAGATCTAGGTGCTAGGAGTACTCATTTCTACTGGGGTGTCATTATTTCTAGTACCTCTCAGTTGGGAATATATGTGTGGATACTAGCCCATGTATGTTCACATATGTATAAATACTTCTACATGACTATCAAAATCTATATTAAGCTAAGCATGAGTATATTGTGATGTCTCCAACAGTAATTCATTGCAACGTGGATCATGCTAGCCTCCATCCCTAGCTGATTTGCAACCTTCCACTTCAACAGCAAGAAACTTAGCTCCCACCATCCTATGTCCATTTACTGAAATGCCCATCTACAGTATATACATATAGTATTTTTAGAATTCTTAACACATACGCCTATGGAAATCTCTGTCAACTAGACTATGCTGCTTATGAACAGATTATTGTCTCCTTTTGCCTTTGGTCTTATAGATTCTCTTCATTTACTAAATTACTTAGGCCAGCACTACTTCCTTCAGCAAGGTTACATGTTTAATTCAGCTAGGTATTTTTGTCACATGTTGTATTTTATCCTGCGATCCTCTGACCTGTTAAATGATTTTGTTTTTAAATTTGTGTACATCAATGGTCACTCTTTGTGCCATAAAGTTCTACAGGTCCATTAAATAGAGATTCAATTGTACATACTATAATCATCCAATTCTGAACCTGTGTCTCAGTTGTGACCTTAACAAATAGCTCTACTATGGTATAGCTTCTTTTCTCCTATTTACTTAACAGGATGCATAAATTCCAGTCTAGTTTGCTGATGTTCTTACCCCTGTTAACTATTTTATTTCTTCCTCTCTGCCACATAGAAAAGGTAGTGGGGGCCTGGAGTAGAACACAATGGAATACTACTCAGCTACAAAAACGAATGAAATACTGCCATTGCAACAACATGGATGGACCTTGAGATAATTATATTAAGTGAAACAAGTCAGGCACAGAAAGATAAATACCACATGTTCTCACTTATTGGTGGGAGATAAAAATAAATAAATAAATTCACACACACACACACATGCACACACACAAAAACAAACAAACAAACAAACAAACAAAAAATGGGGGGGGGAAGAAGACATAACAAATACAATTCCTTGAAGTTGATAGAACAAGCAAACAGAAAGGGCATTGTTGGGTGGGAGGGGAGAGAGGGAGGAGGGAGGGAGGTTTTGGTAATGGGTGGCAATAATCAACCACATTGTATATCGACAAAATAAAGTTAAAAAAAAAAAAAGAAAAAATGAACTTTTCCTACCATGGATAAGACTATGGCAAAGTATCTCTCCCCTCCCCCTCCCCCCCAACACTGGACAGTAGGCCTTTGATATGAAGAAGGTCATATTTCAAAATGATTTATCTTCCTGCTACCATCCTCTACTCCTTTACCCTCTATCAACAGAGAGTTATGAGAGGATCTTTCTAGTATCTTCCCTCTAGAAAACTGGTGGAGTTCATGGAGGTAAAGGCTATAAAAGGTAGAACTTCTTAAGACTGTGGCCCCAGTAGGTTCTCACTCTCAAGCTAGTCCACACTCACCCTGCAACAATTCATCAAAATTACCATTTAAGTGTAGCTGCCAGTTTTTGGTTTCTGTGAGTTCCATACAAAGTAAAAAATCTCAACTGTGTCTCTTTCGATCCACCTGTCTCTCCAGATTTGGGGATTGGCAATTTGCCCTGAAGCCTCAGATTTCTGAAGGGTACAACAAAAGGCGTTGATTTTCAGTTGGTCCATTTTTTTTTTCTTGCTGTAAGCACAGCAGTTATAACTTCCAAATTCTTTACACGTTGAAGCTGAAACTAAAACCCTATTTTTATTCTGGCTTTTTTACTTCTTATTTTATACATGTAGCATTTGATGCACTCCATACCCGCTCTACTTAGGATGAATCCTATCCAGTATAGTATCTTTGCCTATCTTACCTGTCCAAGTGACTTCCGTGTCTATATCTTTGATATTATCCCACCAAATTCTCCATACTCTGATTATCAGCTGCTTGTTAAAAGGATTCACACAAATGAAATCCTATCCAAAAAAAAGACATGAATGAAAACACTTTTAAGTCTATTGTTCAAAACTAAGCCATCTCTTCCCCTTTTTTTTTTTTTTTTTGCCTGGGATCCATTTCCAGAAATAGTGATTTATTCAGTCTA
>NW_007726937.1:78360-96405 GCF_000696425.1 Galeopterus variegatus | reverse complement strand
GAACATTGGGGAACAGGTATACCTTTGACTTGATGATTTCCATTCCTTTGGGTATATTCCACTTCTTTAAACTCTTATTCTTTTATTTTTCCCAACTTTGCTATTTCTATTTACAAAGAATATATGCACTTGCACGCGTGTTTGTGTATACATATAATATATATAAAAATATATATATATATATTTTTTTTTTCTGTGAATGATGATCTGATCCTCAGAATAATTTCTGAGTATGTGTTACAAAAAGGAGAAAGGAACCAATTTAGAAGCCAGTCCCGTAAACCTGTACCATCGTCTCTGCAACAGTTCTACAGGTATCATGGATTCCCTACTTCTGTTTCCAATTTCCTATTTCAATCTTCCATTATCTCTAATTTATAACTTAGCATATCTCTAAATTAGGCCTTTGTCACTTCCAGTTTCTTTGGCTTTATTAAAAGCTGTTCTTAAACTACTTACATGACTATGGAAACCACTGAAGGTTTAAAGCAGAAGAATGATTGGTCAGAGCTTTATCAGCACCGCACTCTACCGAGTGAGCCACGGGCCGGCCCAGGTCAGAGCTTTAAAATCAAAACTTGCATTCCACTGCTGACAGTGTCAAATTTTTTTCCCCCTTTCCTTGCTGCCCTTCAAGGATTTCATAACCCAAGGCACCTGATTCAGATAAAGCATATTGCTTAATTTTTCATACTTTCCATCCTTCCTATCTTTTTATTTGTACTTTCCCTTTATCTGAAATATATCAATATCAACTTCCCTTTTCATATGCACAAACTCTACTTTTCTTTACCACCAAATTCAAATACCTCCCTACCTCAGGACTTTCCAGAGCATCCATTAAATAAATAATAGCTCCATCTCCAGTGCGTATATCTCTTAAAACACTTACTATTTTGTAGGATATTTTAGTTACTAGTCTTCATTCCTTTACTTAGAAAAATTCCTCAAGAGTAGGAATTATATGTTTTACAGATCTGTATGAAACCTGCATCTATCTCACATATCTGTAGCACATTCAATGCTAGCACAATCTTTAAACAATTTTGAAGGATATATAAATTATAGAACAAAATTGAACTTCTCTAACTTTAAAACTGAATTTGAAATTGTATGTAATGCCAAATATTAAATATTGCATTTCAAATAAAGAGATAATGGCGATACACAAAAAACCAATACCGATGTGGTAACAAAGTATGAATTTGCTAGCGAAATTGCCTAAACATATGTAATGCCAAATATTAAATATTGCATTTCAAATAAAGAGATAATGGCGATAACACACAAAAAACCAATACCGATGTGGTAACAAAGTATGAATTTGCTAGCGAAATTGCCTAAACTCAAGCTATAATACAACTTTCAAAATGCTTAGACTTTTTAAATCCTTTAATATGTGAGCAAAATAAGATGTCGATTTTCTGAGGGTATTAATGGTGACCATTTATCTTGAAACAGAATCAAGTGTTTGGGGTCTACATACAAAAATTTACATTTGTAGTGATGGTATTACAGAGAGCAAAGAATATATACCCATAAATTGCAAGGATGTATTTAAACATCTTCAAAGAATATCTCTCATAATGAACAATACATACAATTCTAGGGAATTTTTGAGGACAGCAGCAAGCTTATAAAAATCCTACCACGACCAAGAGAACGGTCTGTGATTTTCTCATTAACTTGCCTCAATAACGTTGATTCTAGGAGGAAATGTCAGTGATGTGAGGAGTCTTCCTTGCCCATTCTTCAGTATAGAAGTGAGAAAAACCTTGGCAACATTCTCAAATAACTTTTAAGAAGATGCACAGACTTAGTTTAGAATCAGTTTTGAGTTCTATTTATTCAGTTGGGGTTAATAAAACGAGGATACCCATGGGTTTATCAAATTGGCACTTTTAAGTAATGACAACTGGTTATTATTTGTGAACTAGTCCACATCTTTGATGTTAGTACATCTGAAAACTTTTTACCATGGTAAAATGAAATAGTAAATATAGCTATGAAAAAGATGTCATATGTAGACACCATCCCCATGGCAATGACATTCTTTACTTATAATTTAGCCCTAAAATTGTATAAAATGGAATTAGCTTGTCTAAGAAATAAATTAATTTTTCTAAAAGAATTGCATATCAAAAATATTACACAAATTTAATAGTAATATAAAATTATTAAAAATTCAGTCAAAATTTCATAGAACAGAGCCTTATATAAATTATATATGAAGGGCTATAAAAACATATCAGAAGCTTGTGAAGTGGAAAGCTGTGGGTCCTATGGTGCAAGTGGGCACAAGAATAAACGAAGTGGAATATTCTTGTCCCCATGACTTAAGTGTAAATGATGACTTCTAGCTCAATGCAGGAAGTACGAAGCCTGCCAAGACGAATGCAGATATATGAGGCATTGTGAAATTGCACTCGTATATTTTTCACTGCCTGTGATTATTTGCTGATTTACTGTTGTCAAACTCCAGTGCTCATTCATTTAATCACAAACTCCTTCACAACATAATTTAAGGTGATCATTCATGAGAATCTGGGTTGTGCCAGGAGCCTGAAGAACCGCAGTGAGTTAGTGCTCTTGTAGGTTCCTTGAGGAGCAATGAATTTTACTCCTCAAATGGGTCCAACATGAAAATGAGGATGGTAGCCATGTGTGCTTGCAGATTTCCAAACACCAGGATACATTTTGGCAGAATGAATAGGATTTCTTCTCAAGAGACTCCTGGAACTAGAATCAGCAGATTCTTGAAACCTAATACTAGAAAGGTTCTGTAGGCCTGTGGCTAGAGCACTGGTAGACACTGATGTCAGAGGTAGGGTCCAGGGGGCCCAATAGCCAGCCTCAACCCACCCAGTCCTCTTACAGGAAAGAATTCAAGGGCAGAGTCACAATAGACAGTGAGACCAAGTTTAGTAAAATAGATAAGAAATACAGGTTCCACAAAGAGAGTGTGGCATAGCTCCAGAGACTGAGCAGGGGCTCACACCAAGTTTAACACAAAACTAAGTTCAGTACAGACTTCAAGTCTAACAAAAAAGCAAGAAAAACATAAAGTTCAATAGAAAGTTCAAGCTGGCTCAAGAGAATGAGCAGCCACTTGCTGATAGTAAGTTCAATGCAAAGTATACATACCTCAGCCAGTGAAGTGGAGGTTGCCTCCAAGAAAGTGAGCAACACAACTCTGCCTTCAGCTGGAATTCAGCTTTTATAGATTCTCTATCTAATAAATATTTAATTAAGGAGGTGGTTCCCAGTTATATAACGTTTAGTCAGGCACATGGTCAGTTGGTCCCTTCCTGGAGCACGGTTCATTTGTCAGACCCTATCACTCACACCAGGCATATTTACATGTATTCTGTGCTCTACTGATCATGCCCAGCCACTGGATTTGCATAAGCCAGCCCCCTGTGGCCTCATTTTTCCCCGCGTTGGTGCTAAAAATAAGTCTAACTGGAAACACCTGTCCTCCCCAGGAGAGCTCAGAGGAGGCGCTTCCTGGAGCACGGTTCATTTGTCAGACCCTATCACTCACACCAGGCATATTTACATGTATTCTGTGCTCTACTGATCATACCCAGCCACTGGATTTGCATAAGCCAGCCCCCTGTGGCCTCATTTTTCCCGCCTTGGTGCTAAAAATAAGTCTAACTGGAAACACCTGTCCTCCCCAGGAGAGCTCAGAGGAGGCAGCCTGAGACCTCAGGGAGTGGCTGGAAACCCAGAGGCTTGAAACCCAAGCCCAGGGAAACAGCACCTCCTATATCCACACTATGCCTCTGCCTATGTTAAGTGGCTTCAGATATTAGATTATTTGCATTTTACCATATTTCAAGAAGGATGTAAAATAGATTCTCACTCCCAAAGATGAGGCCCAGCTACTTGTGAGCTTAAACGGACAGGTTAGTTGTCATCAAAATATATTATGCAGAGACTAGAGTTTGGTTTAAGATTTCTTGATCTGTTGTTTATAGCAAGACAATAATGGTGCTTCTAAACTTGAATTGCAGAGTATGACATTTAAGTTATATTTTTTAAGAAACCATGCTGGTTACAATACTGTATTATTGCTGGTTTCAATTATTTTCATTCAAAATATATTCACAACATTGTCAAAATCACTTAGTAAACCATAAATCCAATAATATTCCACCCAACATCTTTGGCACATATTTTTAGGATTTCTTACAAACTTTCTAGAACATCACTTAAGAAAGAATATTACACAGAATTTAAAATCCATGGGATATTTGGGAGATATTGGATTAACAACACTGAAGTGTTTCTTTGTATAAGCTTATAAAAATCCTTAATATGTATGGTAATGTGCCTTGTGAAAGTTTAAGAGGAAAAGGATGAAATATGCTTGGGAAACACTGCACATTATTTGCAATTTTGTAGTACTAAGTATTTCAGTCTTATACTCCAAAGATATTGAGCCGTAATTTCTTCTCTCCAGCTTAATAGATCATCAACTCATTAAATTAGATAAGATATGAAAAATTACTTAGTAGGTGCTCAATAACTTAGTTATTGTTAGATGGTAAACCTTCATATTTTTATCTTTCAAAACAAATTTAAACTTTTCGATTTCCTTGTGCATAGCAAACAATGTATACTCTATCTGTGGTTTGGCCTCACTTTCCTCTCCAACTCGTGCTTCTCTTCCCTTCCTGTCTTTATTCATATTGCATTTCTTTAAATCTCTACAGTACCCCAACTCCTTCCTGATTTGCGGGAAAATCACACTTGCTCTGCTTTCAGCCTAGAGCAGATTATCAGCCCACCTCTTCTCTTTTTCTGATTAATCCCCGTTCATTCTTCCAATCTCAACTCACAGGCCACCTTCTTGAGAAAGTCGTCCCTGAACCTCAATACTTTACCACCTGTATTATACACATCTTCTTCATATTAACATGGCAGTAATCACAAAATAAGTAATTACGATATTCTTATATGTGGGTTTGTTTACAAGCTGTGCAAGGGAAGACAAAATGGAGTTCTACTACTATATTTTAAGGGCCAGCATAATAACTGACACATAGTGGTTACTTTATTAACATTTGTTGAACTAATGAATGAATGAAAATATAGGTAGGTTAACTGCTTAGTAGAATGTTCTAAAATAATTCCAAGCCCCATCAGAAAGATCTAAACTCATAGACTCTCAAGACTATTTGAGGGCTATATGGTTGATATTAAAAGCAAACTCTATATTGATAAAACAATTTTCCAATGTGATAGNATATGTGGGTTTGTTTACAAGCTGTGCAAGGGAAGACAAAATGGAGTTCTACTACTATATTTTAAGGGCCAGCATAATAACTGACACATAGTGGTTACTTTATTAACATTTGTTGAACTAATGAATGAATGAAAATATAGGTAGGTTAACTGCTTAGTAGAATGTTCTAAAATAATTCCAAGCCCCATCAGAAAGATCTAAACTCATAGACTCTCAAGACTATTTGAGGGCTATATGGTTGATATTAAAAGCAAACTCTATATTGATAAAACAATTTTCCAATGTGATAGCATTTGAGACATTTTTGCATTGTAAATGCCACTCAGAAGCTTTCATTTTAACTTCATTGAAAATTATCTTGGTTCCTTGATAGAAATGTTTTTTCCAGCCCTTTCAGTGTTTGGCATCTGAATGTGCACCTGCCTATATCTGTGCCCTCTGCTTGTCAATCTGCAGACCAGTTCCTGATATATTCCATACGTTTTACTTCCATTAACATTTTTCAAGTGAAATGTCTCCTTATTTGTGATGACTTTGACTTCTCATTTACTGTTTCAATTTCCTTGCACAGAAGTTCAGGCAAATCTGTGTTTTCTATTTGAAAATGCATTTTATCCATTTAGATAAAAATTCCTTTTCATATCTTGCATTCTTTCTATTTTGCTTTTGAACTTTTCTTTTTTTTTCCTTGAGTTCTTTTGCCAAAGGATCCATTTTACCTTGTTTGGGGAGTGACAAAAATATTCTTAACCTTTGCAAGACATGTTTTTGCTGAAATGTAACTGAACGACTTTTTGCATTGTAGGTTAAAAAGGTTGTGTTTGTCCTTATGTGGGGGAAATACCCTAAAGTATCACAATACAATTCACAGATTTTCGAACTCAGCTTCCCCATGTGGCCTGGTAGCCAGGATCTACATGTGGCATTTGTATACACAAAAATGGAGAAACAGTTGAAAAATTACCCGGTAGCCAGATTGTGTGGACACAGCCTCAGGCTCCTACAGTCTGTCTCTGCTGTTCTGACTGGATTGTGCAAGTAATTATGAAGAAAAGTTTAATGATGTTTTATCTTGGCCATATTCACTGTGAAACATGACTTTTTTGATGATTCTGAGTTTTTAGAATAAATTCATGTCAAGTTCTCCTACTCTCTGTTGATTAGTATTGAAAGCTTTGTAGACAATTACTAAAGAAAATACTTTAGGATAAAGTTAATGTATTTTCATTGTAGATGATGTGAAATGTAAATATATATTTTGTATAGATATGAATCATAAGGAGAAAACAGAAGTTACCCATAAGCTGTCAATTTACCACACTGGTGACTGCATTAAAATAATTTATTTTTTAAAGAAAAAAAACAATGTATCTCTCCTTTTCTCTTCCTCCACAGAGCCCATGCTGTTTATATGGTTTTACACCTCTTTCTTAAACAAATAATTTTATCTGTGAGCCTTTTCTTATATCAAATATCTCACAGAATTATGATACAAAAGATATCAGCATACCCCCCAAAAAGTACAATGTTTCTATCCCTCACCTACCTCTGTCCTATTTTCTTTCAACTTAATTACTGAATTTAGGACATTTTCCTCATTATCTTTATATGCACTAGAATTCTATGAAATAAAAAAATGGCAAGTTTATTTAACTGCAAAAGGAAGATTAACATTCAGCATTCATCAGATGAAGAGGATTTTGGTAAATATGGTAAATACAAGTAGTTACACCTTTATAGTTTCCAAGTACATTTCAATTGTTTAAAGAGCATTGTTCACATGAGACACATATAAATTTCTAAATCTCTTAGTACCCATATATAAAAAGTAACAGTTTAAATTAATATTAATAGTACTTAACCTAATGCATTAAATTTTCTATCATCTCAGCATGTAATCAAAAATTATTAATGAGATTTTTTTTGTACTAAGTCTTTAAAAACTAGTGTGTATTATACCTTTATAAAACCTCTCAATCTGGAGTAGCCACAAAAATTTGGGTGGTAAGTGGCTACCATATTGGATGGTGCACATATAAACACATTTTTCTTTCAAGTGGAAGAAACAATTTAGTAAGTATGAGTTAGACTTTTTATTTCAGGAATTAAATTTGATGCTTGAAAAATGAAACACTTTGATACTTCCAAAGTTTTCTTCTAAGAAATAATCCCTTCTAATATTTCGTTTTAATTGTCTTGCATACCAAATGATTAGTGATGCTCTAAGCCTGATTTCATAATATCTGACAAAAGCAATTTATCTTTAACATAAACCTGATGTACTTTTTTTGTTGTTTATAATATTACTCTCTAGGTATTTAAAATATTTTGTAATTATTAAAAAACATATCACAGCCTAATTGCACAAAAATTTTGTATTAAAACTATACAGCTCTGTGAAGTAAAATGACAAAATGCTAATTGCAATCTAGAATTACAATGGAATTAAGAAACACATGTTTAAATCTTTAACAAAAGCTAACTTGTCACAAACAGACACACACTAAATCTTGCTGAATGTTTATGATTATTTTGCTAGAATTTATAAAAGTAAAGATTGAAAATGGAAGAAGAAAGGTTGTGATTTCTTTTAGAGAAAAAGAAAGAATTTGAAAATAATTATGAAAATAGTAAACTATATAAAGTGTTATTATATGTGCTTATGAAGTTCAACAACTTAAAATGCACTGTGTTATCTAATCCTTAAAATTTCTCTGATCCCCATATCTCTCATATGTAAATTATGGTTGCTTCTGCTTAGCTGAGCAGATGGCTGAGGAAACAGTATGTAATAGCAGACCTATTTATGTTTACTTTTTATATAACTATCTACATTTCTCTGAACTTCAGTTTCTTTCTCTGCAAAATGGAATGGCCATATTCTTGTATTAATCAATTCGTTGATATGCATAACCTGAATCTTTTCTCAGTGCCTTTTAACGTCTTAATTAAATAGTAAAAACTAAATTCGAAATGACCCACTTGTGCTCCCTTTTTTAAAACTTATTTAACTTACTTTTCCTTAATATTCAGGAGACATACTTTATCTCTACTTGAATTCAACTAAAACGAATGTAACAACACTCTTTCCTGATAGCATGTTAGGTGCTATATCATATTAGGGTTTAATGAGAAGATTCAATGGAAAATTTTTTTAGACATCCACACTGTTCTGCAAATGTAAGGATTATCTCTGTGAAAAATGTGTTTCACTATTTGGAGACCAACAAAGAGTGTTTACCTGTCTGCCTTTATCCTAAGTGTGTCTTCCATTTGGATGGAATGGATATTTCACCCAAAGAGAACAGTGTGAAAGTGACTGTCTTCCCTGGATGAGTTTTACACTTTACAGTAGCTGACACTAAACAATTTGGCTGTACCACATGTCTGCTCAAGCTGATCAGTACTACGGTCTGATGATTTAAAAAATTTCTTGTTGCTGAAATATCAATGTCTGCCTTTCTGGGGAAAAATTATGTAGAGGGAATTTTTAAGTAAGTGAGATTGCTTTTGGAAAGGGAAATCTGTCAGTCTCAAGAGAGAGTTTTCAGCTTGGAAAAGAAAGCTCAATCACATTTTTTAAGGAAGTTGTGTCTATTTGCAAAGCCTGTTTTTAACACTGCCTCAGTGTACAGAGAGAACAAGGGGAACTCTGAGCACTCATCTGTATATGTTAACAGTATCCAGTCAATTTGCATTAATAAAGATTTTAAACTACCAAATTAATTTGTGAGGTGACTTGTTTGAGTGAAAAGTCTTTAAATATCCTCTGGAGGGCTATTGTGAAATCACTGAACAGAAGACACTGTGTTAGAATGTGTGTTGTGTCTCTGAAAGCTCAGCAGCAGCAAAGATGTGTTGCTTACGTGAGGGCTGCCTTCTTGTGGAATTGCACTGGGAAAAGGAGGAATGAGAAGGTACCTGATTAATAATGACCTTTCTTGGTGGTAACGTCAAGCAGTGGTCCTAACATGGTCTTCATGGTCAAAAAATCTCTTCATTTATTCTTTCAATAAATATTTAATGTGCATTTTATATGTGCCCGTTTATGTTCTAGGTTCTGGGAATATAGCAGAATCAAAATATATCATGCCCTTTCTCCCATGAAATTTACATTTTAAGAGGTATCCAATAAATAATTTTTGAGAGTGAAAATTGCAAAAAAGAAAATAAACAGCTGATACAAAGAGTAATGAGGGAGACTTTACATTTTTTATTGCATTTGTCAATTAAAGCTATGCCGAGAAGACCTGAATGTTGTTAAGAAACCAGACAACGAAATGAGAAGCCTGGAATAGTGTTACCAGTGGGGAACCCACAAATTAACTGAGGTGAGAAAGAGCCTTGTGTATTTGGATTAGACAATAATTTCAACCATAGTTCAGAGTTTGAACTTTAAATTAAAATCCAATAGAAGGTGATTAAATGATTTTTTTTTTCCAGAAAAAAAGGGCTTTTATGAACATCCTATCATCTACTTGCTATATGTTGAATGCTTTATGACCAGACAAGAGTAAGAGAAAGACTGATAAGGTGATTTCAATGGTCTAGATCGGTGACAGTGGCAGCTTGGACTAAGGCAGGAGCAATAGAAGTAGAGCACAGGGGATAATTTCAAAATGTGGCTGGAAGAAACAGATGAGGAATTGGCTTTGGGAGGAGAAGAAAGGAAGGAATAAAAATAACATCCAGGTATTATGACTTGAGAAATTTAGTAGGTGGTGATGGCATTTATTGGGTGACGAATAAGGGAAGAAGATGCTTGGAGAGTAGAAATTAAATACTGTTTTAGACATATTGATTTTGAGATAGCTATTTTATGTTAAACTTCCTACTGGATAGCTAAGTTTAGAGCTCAGGAAAGAAAGTAGTCATCAGAGATATAGAGCTTGAAAATGAGTCATGCTGCTAGAGAAGGACAGTTTTCTTGGTAATTAGTGTTACCTGACAGTTAGCTGTGTGGGTAGAATTCAGTGTATGAGTCCTGATTGCTTAATAAATACTGAACTACTTACAGGTAACAGAAGCTTTCATGGAGTAGGAATATGATACACTCCTGGGGACAGTACTGGGAATGAGGTGGAGTCTCCTCTCACAAGCAGTGTTATCTACTAAAACCTAGATAAAGGCAGGGACCATATCTCTCTCATGTACTGCCACCATGCCAGGCACTGGCTCAGGACCTGACACATCTCTGTTACTCAGCAGGTGTCCATGGGATAAATTATGTGAAAGCAGGCCAAGCCCAGATAGTAATGCTTGAGCTGTCAAATTTCACCCTTTTCCTGGAGAAGAATTTAAGCTCAAAGTCTGAACTAACATATATATTTGTCATCCTCCTTTTCCTTCAGTGTCAAAGATTATTTGAAGTAACATCACTGTCTGCAAAAGAAATCAATAAGATGGATAGTATTGATCACCAGCTTATATTGCAAAAAGCTCTTCTCCTGGGCTGATGAGTTAGAGGTTTCCTGAACATGGCATGGAAGAGAATTACTGAATGGACTTTTGTTTCCATCAGTGTGTTTAGAAGAACAACTCTCAGACATTACTGCCATGGTCCCCAGGATGTTTCAGGTTTCTCAATTTGATTAGCCTTCAGAAAGCAAAGTTAAAGATGTTTTTTCGGAATTTATAGTGATTTTCTCAAAATGCTGTTCACTTAATCCAATGTCTTATTATTCGATTTTATAAGCTTGTTTTATATCTTTATACTCGTATTGCATTTTTCAGCAAAGAAAGGCATCTCACAAATTGATCACCAACCACACTATTCATCCACATGTGCACCTAGACTTTTGGTCTTTCCTAAGGTTATTAAGGTAACTTCTGGTCATCTGATAGATGTTTATTAGAATATGCCGTGAGCTCAAAGAGCACTTGCACAGATTCCTATCACACTCAGTTTGTTCCCTTGTACAAGGGAGAAGTTTGCAGCACACGGACACTCAGAGGTATTTCTGTGCTAATGTTCTAAGTTTCCGTAGCTCCTAAGAACCTACTTTGGACAATCAACTGTGTTTTACCTTAACTAATCATCTAGAGAAGATTGAAAATTTCCCCAAAGGAATTTCAAACATGCTTCGAGAGAAACATTGGAATAAGTATGCGCCAGCCAATGATATTACTTGAGAAAAGTGCACAACTTTAATATATTTATTCTGGAGTTTTATTTTTTAAAGGGCTTTCAATCTGGTATCATTTCTTTTTTTCACTTAAAACATTTACTGAACTCTTACTAAATGCAAGCAATAAGCAAAAGGAATCTTGAGGACCACAATATTTACTGCACCTTCCTTGCTGTAACTCCCACTCTGAATATAACAGAATGTGATCATGACTACTCCTTCCTTAAAAGAAAACAGCAAGTTCTTTTTCTACCATTATTTTAATCATTAGAGGCTTGTATAAAGAGCGCATTAAAAATCACACCCCAATGCACCATTTGACAGTCTGTGACAATGTAATTGCATTTCTGCCATCCCAGAGAAGATATTTGTTGTCATTTATAATGATGCCATAAATTAACAATCAAGTGGAAAAAGACAGCTTTAAATGCAACCTCGGCACAATTTAAAGCAGGTCTTTGGTACTAAACACATTACCAGGACAGCTAAGTGTCCCTACAAAGCAAACGTATTTCTCCTTTTCACTTTATACTGCATGCTGTGATCAAAAGAGGATTGCAAGGCAGCCTGTGCTCTCAGAAGAACCGATAGTGGGAAAGTGTTGGGTGGCATGATTTGCACTCTCTCTGTGATACTGATGGCCCCTTCTGTATCTGAAGTGGAACAGGGAGTCCTGAAAGAGTTAGAGATGGAGCAGCTCAAAAACTACTCCTTTTCATCTTTTAGGTGAAACACTACAGGGCTGTGGTTAAGAACATGAATTTTGAAAGCCTGTCAATTTGGTTTTCAATATAGTCACTTTCCAGGGCTGCCTGGCTCAATTAAATGGACATTAAATAGTCATATGTGGTTATTTAAATTTAAATTAATTAAAATCAAATAAAATTGTATTTTACTTTATGTTTTTATTTCTTTATTTTAACATTTACTTGTACATGTGGTGTGGGTGTGTTGTTTCAATGCATACATATACTGCACAATGATTCACTTAGGGTAGTTAACATAATTTTGTACCTGTTAGTCCACCACTTCTCTTCCCCACCCCCACCCCCGACTTCAAATAAAATTTTATACAGTGAATTCCACAGTCATGCTAGTCACATTTCAAGTGCTCAAATATAGAACATTTTCATCATCACTGAAAGTTCTATTGAACAGCACTATTGTCATTTTCATTTCTGTAACTAACATTCAGGTTCAATCCATTTTCATCACCCACCCATGCTAGAGCAGTCAGTCACCTCCCCTCTACTTCTGCCTGTCTATAATTTCTTCTTCACTAAGAAGCCATTGACATTATCTTAAAACTTCAATCAAACCATGTTATTATTTGTCGTAATTTCTCTTTATATTACAGTAAAATCCAAGCTCATTGTTATAGCCCACAAAACTTTACATAACATGGCTTGTATATATCTTTCTTACCTTACATCCTACCTACCACTCCACATCTCACCCTTGTCCCCTCCACCCTTTTACTACTTTCAAACCACAGTGGCTTCTTTCTAGTCTTTGAATGTTCCAAGCACGATCTCTCTTAGGGGTTTTTGCCTAGATATTTCCATCACTTAAAATCCTCCTCTCCTTTATCGTCATATTGCTTACCTATTCTGTTCAATCAAATCTCAAATTACATTTAATTTCTTCTTGAAGACCTTGCATTACCACTTGCTTATATTCTTTTATTATTATTATTATTATTATTATTATTATTATTATTATTATTATTATTAGTTAAAACATAATAATTATACATGTTTATGGGGTACAGTGTCATATTTCAATTCAGATATACAATGTGTAATAATTAAATAAGGGTAATTACCATATCTGTCATGTCAGATATTTATTGGGTTTTTGTTGTTGTTGATGTTTGTTTGTTTGTTTGTAATTACCACTTGCTTATATTCTTTTATTATTATTATTATTATTATTATTATTATTATTATTATGTTAAAACATAATAATTATACATGTTTATGGGGTACAGTGTCATATTTCAATTCAGATATACAATGTGTAATAATCAAATAAGGGTAATTACCATATCTGTCATGTCAGATATTTATTGGGTTTTTGTTGTTGTTGATGTTTGTTTGTTTGTTTGTATTGGGAACATTTGAAATCCTCTCCTATAGTTATTTGAAAATATACAATAAATTATTGTTAACTATAGTCACCTGACAATGCTATAGAATGCTAGATCTTATTCCTCCTACCTAGCTTTAATTTAATCAACCTCTTCTATCCCTTCTTCCCCTCCCTTTCCCAGCTTCTAGTAACCACTATTCTACTCTCTACTTCTAAGAGATCAATATTTTTAGCTTTCATATATCTATTGTTTTAATTTCTTTATACAGCCTTTACTATTACCTGTTAATTTTGGTTGCTCATGTTTTCCTGTTTATTGTTTGTCTTTATCAACTATAATATAATCTCCATGAAAACAGGATTCTTGTATCTTTTATTCTATGCTGAACCTTCAGTACTCAGAAAATTGTCTGATACAGATGGGTGCTCAATAAATAATTTTAAATGACAGTATAGGACAGGCAAAATTGGGCACATTATTTTACCTCTCAAAGCCACTGAAAATTTTAGATGCATTAGCTTATTTAATCTTTACAATTTTCCTCTGAAGGAAGTACTAATAATACTTTTATTTTTCAGGTGGGGAAATTGCTTAGGCAACACTTAGCATCCTCTACAGTACTAAAAAATGGCAGTGTATAATGATTTCTGTGCATTCTCTAGCCAATGTAGCTGTTGGAAACTTTGTGAAACATGTAATCTGGAAATTCTGAAGGATGTAGAAATGGAATGATCATTAGCAGTAACCTTATTAACACCTCTTTATCATGAATTACACAGTCCTAGCTTCTGCCTCATCTGTCCGGTACCTAAATTATATCTACATGGTTCCTGCTGTCATATACCTGCCCTGAGTGTGACGTGGATTGGACAACCCAAGTCCAGATAAGTTGATCTTGAAACCCATTCCCAAGAGAAAGTTGTATTTTGGGGTTCAAATCAGAACTGTAAAATAAATACTCTAAAAGGATAATACCATGAGGTGAGAAATTAAACAAAATTCTCTAAAGGACACTTTTTGTAAACTTCTAATTGTATGTTATTATGCACAAGTACTCTGATCACTAGATCATTAGGTCAAAGTTAGACAAGTAACTTCAACTCTCTAAGTCATTTAAATTTTTATGTGAATTAGCATGTATACACAATTATTATGAAGCATTAAGCCCATTCAATAGACCCCAAGACACACCTAAATATTTTCAATATCAAAAAATACCCCATGTTTGACTCTTTATATATATGAGACAGCAAGGAGACCCCAAAAAGTCTTTCTAAGGATAAAACATAAGTATGTTGAGAATTAATGATCTATGCATCTATTTTTTTTATCTGCATATTACAAAGGCCCACTCATCAAGCTGATGAATGATTAGTTTTTATTTTCTGCTGATCTTGTGCATGGAGGGAGTTGAATTGGACAACATTTGCTTGATTCAGCTAAACAAGCCATCCTTCCTCAAGAAGTGCACATTCTAACAAGGAAATGACAAATCCATTGGTCCATCCAACTCTAACAAGAAAGAGGATGGATTTGACCATGTTTTTGGAAAACTAAACATGGACTAGTCTGGCTAGTTTGACACAGAACTCAATTTTGCTATATTCTTTCCTAGAGGAGTATTAACTATGTAAGATCACCAACACAATACCTCGAACTTTGTGAAATATGTAAGGCCCAGAGAAGGGCAGCCAACAGTGATAGTGAGAAACACATACTGGAAAAGAATATCAGAGACTGGTTGTTGAGTGTCTTTTCTGGAAATAGATAAATGCGTGAAAAAATCATAGATCCTTTAAAGATCTTTTGAATTCCATAGAAGATTATATCCAAAAGAGACTACGGATGCCAGTAAACTCCATTTAGAACTGAGTTTCAGATAACAGAAGTGAGCTGCCCAAAGTTATAGAAATATTAGATGGTACATTTTCAACCAGACCCATGTTTCCCAAATACTAGTTCAGAACTTCTTTTTTTAAAAAATTCTTATTAAACATTGTCATTGCAAAATTAGAAAGAAAACACGTGATAGATTTCAACTGAAGAAAAGTATTATAATTTTCTGTTAGGAGTAAGAATTTTAAGGAAAATAGCCACTTTAATACTAAAATGATGATTGGGATAACATATATATCATCCTCTATAGAGTTAAAACAGTAGACTTCTTCCATTTAATTTCTAGAGTCTCTCTCCTTGATGCTGTAATGTTGTCAAAAGGAAATAAAATATTTGTGTCTTCAATGATTTTTTTAGTTTTTTAGTTAGGAGATGCATTAATTAATTGTCACAAATTATCCTCCTAAATCTGTCTTTATCTCATGATTCTACATTTGGCCTAACTCAGCCTGACGTTCCCCCATAACCCTAATCCCACAACCGGCTCATCATTTCCTAAATAGATCATACACTTTTCCACTTTGCTTGGGAAAAACATAGTTTGGATTTTTCATTCCCACAGTTATGGTTAAGGTGAGCCTCGAAGCTAAGTCAGATTTCAACATTTAGAGAAGTGGAAAAGAGGGGTATTTTCTATCCCACAACATTAAAATTAGTAATTTTTCTCTAGCTTTCTACAGTAGTCTGATGACAATTCTGTTCTAATATTTCATTAACTTATTCAACAGTTATTGAATGTCTAGTATGTACTCAGTTCATATGTTATTAAATCTTACAATGCCAGAAAATAAGCAATTCTATTCGTAGGAGCTTATAAGCTTCTTAAGGTGATGGAGCATATCTTACTCATTTTTTATTGCCTACAGCTTTTAGTGCCATGCCATAAACATATTAGGAGCTCAATGTTCATTAAACAAATAAAAGCGTGATCCATCAGCTTCAAAGTGATTCTGGAGCCTGAAGAAACCCGAGGGCAACTCTTGACAAAAACTGAACAACTCAAATCTACTTCAAACTATGGCCAAAACACATGCCTCTTTTTCAGAAATATTGAATCTGTGTCACACATTTGGAAAAATCTCAGGCATCAGGAAAGTGACTCACTGTATGACATCTCCCCTGGAGGTTTAAGCAAAGGCAAATTGATTTGAGTACCTGGCCAAATGCTGACATTTCTGTGGGGTAAGAGGAGCTGAGGTCTTTGGGATAATTTTGATCAGCATGAGAATCTCCTCAGGAAGGGAGACCTGGAGGAGATAGTGTTTGTTAGGCAGTTTATGGATGGATTGGCAGCCAAATGGCTTGATGGGATTAGAGGGAATAGTTCTAAGGCCACCCTCCCTGCAAAATACAATTCCCCATCAGTATGACAGGACTAGGTTACTTTTTAGTAGCTTGGTTTACTAGGCGGCATGTGTCTTGATTTCCGAACAGAAAAGATATAAAAATTACATTACATTTAATTAATTACATTTAATATATAGATTTAGTTACATTTAATATATAGATTTAGTTATAAATATAGATGTAGATAAGTACAGCTATATCTGTATATATAGGTATGGATAATATTCATATTGACTGGTTCTCTGTAGACAAAACATCATCATGCACCATAGTACATCAGAATCATTTGTGACGTTTTCAGTATAGACATCATAAAAATAACAGATATTTGAAGTCCATAAAATGGACATTTCAGTGAAGCATCTCATATGATTAACATGCAAATTCTTGGAAACCATTGTAACAAGCATCCATTGAGGTAACTGTTTATTTTTTCATTTCTCTCCCCCAACGTTTGAAACCAAATAAGTCCTCTAAATGTAAAAAATTTCCCTGTCTTAGTGGGTTTTAAATATCTTTAGAGGATAAAAATATACTTCATGTTTATCATTACCCTTTATTATAAAAGTGCATTATATTCTCGTAAGTATGACCTGCATGTGGGCGCTCACCTCCTTGCTGAACACAGGTCACACATCCACACCCTTAGACACACACATATAAATATATACATACACATCATATCTTTGGGTATTTCATTAATTTCTTTTGATATCTTCAATTTAATATATATATATATATATATTTAAAAATATATATTATAAAAATATTTTTAAATCTTTACTGATTTGCTAAAATATATCTCTAGATAACCTAAGTCTGTTAAACTTAATAACTCACTTTTTAATTTTATTTACAAGAAGTCAACTTTTTCTCCACAAAACGTTAGAGACACCTTCCAACTCTTTCTCAAATTATGTTTCTTCTCTTCTCCAGTTCAACTCTTTCTCAAATTATGTTTCTTCTCTTCTCCCAGCATACTATGAAAGTAGGGTTTATGAAACACTGTGTGACACCATATGAAATTGCCAATATTTGACATTTTTTCACTTTCAAAGGCAACAAGTTCCTATGGTTCAACCTCATACTTACAAAACGTGCAACCTAATACTTATAAAACGTGTATCTGGGGCCGGCCCGGTGGCTCACTGCTACAGTGTGCTGCTTGGGAGCGCAGCTGCCCTCCCGCTGAGGGTTTGGATCCCACATACAGACCGGTTCCCGCTCACTGGCTGAGCGAGGTGCGGGCGCAACACCGAGGGTTGCGATCCGTTGCTGGACATGAAAAAAGACAAAAAAAAAAAAAAAAAAAAAAAAAAAAAAAGGGG
>NW_007726937.1:74287-77412 GCF_000696425.1 Galeopterus variegatus | reverse complement strand
TTTTTTCACTTTCAAAGGCAACAAGTTCCTATGGTTCAACCTCATACTTACAAAACGTGCAACCTAATACTTATAAAACGTGTATCTGGGGCCGGCCCGGTGGCTCACTGCTACAGTGTGCTGCTTGGGAGCGCAGCTGCCCTCCCGCTGAGGGTTTGGATCCCACATACAGACCGGTTCCCGCTCACTGGCTGAGCGAGGTGCGGGCGCAACACCGAGGGTTGCGATCCGTTGCCGTTCCTGGTCTGGTACGGGCGTGACACTGAGGGTTGCGATCCGTTGCTGGACACGAAAAAAGACAAAAAAAAAAACAAAAAAAAACAAAAAAAAAACGTGTATCCATCTACTACATTCAAATATTGAAGTCAGGCTAAATATACTATTGACTCTGAGATGCTCATTTTTTGGTATGAAAGATTGACTTAGAGTTGATACATTACATTGAGTAGGCTTGAAAGAACAGTCACAAAATATTTACAACGTGTAGAATTATCAGTGAGGAAGGAGTTGTGTACTCTCAGACTTGGAGAGGCAGTCCTAGACTGCTTAATAAGAATATCAAAATGGGGAGTTGAAGAAAGAATACAAGTTTATCGGGGAGGACAAAAAAAAGAAGGAATGACGTCTTAGTCAAAGTAAACAGCGTGTGGAAACAAATTAGGACATAAGGCAGCGAGGTGAATTCAACAAAATAAAAGCAGTTCAATTGTGCTGTAGTGTGAAGGGGCAGGCGTGTGTGTGTGCGTGTGTGTGTTTCAGTTTGGAATAGTGGAATGTGAAGCTGGAGAGATAGTCTAGAACCAAATGTTGTAACGTTTAGCAAGTTGTACTAAGAAGCTCAATTTGATGGGGAATAAGATGTTTGTTTAACTAAGGTAGAGATTTTATCCAACCCCCACTGTCTTAGAATGGTCTGATTATCAGTTCTTTGGGGGTTGAGTTAAAGATGAAGGAGTTACATTATGGAAATTTTTCATATAGTTCACAGTACCTTTATTTCATTCCTGTGGAAATAGCACAGGAGAAGAAACGACAAAGTAATGGGTATAACATACAGAAAATAAGGTCAGCAGAACGTGGTAACTAATTGGATATCAGAAATAAAAATGAGACAGTAGTCCTGGGTAACTCCATGTAATGGTTTGAATGACTCAGAAAAATGGTGCTGCTTTTCCCAGAAATAAAGAACTACCTGGTTGCAAAGAAGCAACTGTATTGGTAAGGTGATAGTGTCAAGATCTTCAGCACCAGTATCTGGAGATACTTTTCTTTATACCCACCATTCTTCCACAAAGGAAAACATACTGGATAGGTGCATTCACCTACATTTGAATCATAAAATTGCCAGGTTTAATAAATATGATTTACATAGATAAAAGGAACCTATATGGTGAGGCGAGGATTTACTTATAGACAAAAACAAAAAATAAATGTTATAATTATTTCTGTTGGGATAATCCTCACCTTTCCATCCCGTGCATTGGTATAACATTGATTATTTTCCTTATAATCATTTAAGATAAAAATAATGTTTATTTTTTCTTTGGATGTAGAGTATAAATGGTTTGTTAGGTCTGTTGGATGGGTCACTGCAGATTCAAAGAACGCATTATAAAAATGTTTCACGACCAATGAATATTGAGATATACAAGAGAAAAGATGAAGAGAACTAACATTTCTTAGTCAGCTGGTATAATCTTAACTTCACATAGAAAAATTCACATAAACTCAATAATGTTTAAAAAATTACAACCATTTTTACATATTAAGGGAAAGCTGTAGAAGACTATTTTATCTTACTTTATTTTAAATTTATTGATTGATTTATTATTATACATATTTATGGGTACAGAGTTGACTATCAATATTTGTGTACAGTATGTGATGATAAAATCAATATTATTAGCATGTTCATCATTAAAAATCATAATTACTTTTTGTGTCCCTTTCCCAATTACTCTCTACCACTCTCCATCTCCCCCTTTCCCACCTCTAATAACTATAGATCTTCTGAAATTTCAGTGTTTTATTGTCATCTTTCTTTCTCTCTGTTTTTCCTTCTTAGCTCCTAATTTTGAATGAGAGCATACGGTATTTCTCTTTCTGTGCTGGCTTATTTAACTTAACATAATTTTCTCCAAGCTAATCCATGTTGCTGCAAACAGCATTTTTTTTTTTTATGGCAGAGTAGTATTCCATGGTGTATATATACCACAATTTCCTTATCCAGTCATCCAATGATGGGCATTGAAGTTGGTTCCATATTTTGGCTATTGTAAATAGAGCTGTGATGAACATGGGAGTGCAGGTGTCATGATGATTTTGACATGATGATTTCTGTTCTTTGGGTATATATCCAGAAGTTGGATTGCTGGATCGTACGGTAGCTCTATCTGTAATTGTTTGAGAAGCCTCCATACTGTTTTCCATAATGGCTGTACTAAGTTATAGTCCCACCAACATTGTAGAAGAGTTCCCTTTTCTCCGCATCCTCACCAGCATTTGTTATTCTCAGTCTTCTTGATAATACCCCCTCTAACTGGGGTGATAGATGACAGGTGATATCTCAGTGTGGTTTTGATTTTTGCCATTTCCCTGATGAATAGTGATGTTGAGCATTTTTTCATTTGACTTTAGATTTCACTTACATTTATTGACCATACCTTATAAATTAGGTGCATTGTGCTATGGTAGGAAGCCTTTAAAATGGGCCAATAATTTCCATATACAGGCAACCCGTACTCTTGTATATTCCTTTCCCTTAAGTTGGGCCTGGACTTAGTGACACTCATAATAAATAGAGTATGGCAGAATGATAGCATGTCATTTTTGAGATTGGGTTATGTAAAGACTTTTGCTTATGTCTAGGGTACTCTATGCATCCACTCTCTCACTCTGTGAGTCTTCCTTTGTCTCTTAGATTACTCACCCTGTGAGAATCCAGTTGCCTCGTCGTGAGTAGCTCAGTGGGGTAATGCACATAATGAGGAAGAGGGCCTCCTTTCAACAGTCAGCAAGAAGGTAGTCTCTTGCCAACAGTCACATGGCTGAGGTTGGAAGCAGATTCTCAAGCCCCAGTCAAGAATTTAGAGGACTCCAGCCCTCACCAATAGCTTAACTCTAAC
>NW_007726937.1:57848-73503 GCF_000696425.1 Galeopterus variegatus | reverse complement strand
CTATTTATTGAGCACTCACCATGCCCAGAATACTTTATCTTAAGTCCTCACATCAGCTCTTCAAAATAACATATATAGTTTCACAGTCAGCAAAATGGAGATAATGACTTAGATAAATGCCCTGTAGTCATAGATAATCATTAATAGACTTAGGGTGTAAAAACTTGTTTATTTGTTTCTTGATCCCAAACACAGAAACTTCTTCACTGTCTTCATCTGGCTATTACTAGTAATATTAATGATAATAATCAGAAAGGAGAAAATAATTAAAAAATATAATAGAGCCAGGAGGAAAATATTCCCAAAGGGGGAAGGATAGATAGATAGACGAAAGGATGATAGGTAAAGTAGTCATGAGTGAATTTACCAGAGGAGTTCCACAAAAAGAATAAACCTTGCTCCATAAGATTCAGGTAGTAACAATCATAATCATAAATGCTCACTGTGTACCAGATATTTTGCCTTCAGGATTGTTCCAAGAATTGTAAGAGATAAATCTGTACTAAATATTGTCTTTATGTCTATTTTACATATGAAACATCTAAGGCTTAGAGAAGCTAAATAACTTGCCAAAGGCACCCAATGAGAAGTTAGAAGGATGCAGATTTGGAAAGTAGTCTGACTCCTAGGTCATTATTACAATCAATGAGCAATACTGCTTTTTGTCTAATGCTTATATTGCTCATCAAGGTATAGTAAGTGTAACATACAATGGTCTGGAACTTGATATTAAAGCAAATGGCATGGGAAAAGATGAGAAGCTTTTAACAAGGATGAAGGAGAAGACTTTATTACATAATCATGTGCTATGAAAAGTACTTTGGGTGTTTTACTGAATATATATAGACACACACACACACACACACACACACATACTATTGCAAATAAAACATGGTGGTGAGATATGATTAATATAACATGCCAATACAAGAGAAGCCTTTTGCTGTGTAACTTAGTTGTAATGCTTTATTTTAGGTGAAAACATGGTTCCCTAAGACATCAAAAAACTGAATCATAATAAATAAGTAAAAATAATGAATTTAATAAATAATAATAAATCAATACAGGAAATAATAGGTTTTAGGTAGTTGTTGGACATTTTTTCACATCTAGCCTTCAATATTTCTTAGTCAAAGTTTGTATTAATTCAATCAACTATATTGCTTAATGGTGACAATGTATATAGAGCACACACACAGGACAAGGAAATGAAACATGCTACCCGATTATGGCTTGGAGAAACCACTTTGAAAGGGATTCTGCTCTGAATCTTTAATTTCACACTGGACAAAGAAAATATTGGCTAGGTAAATATACCAATAATTTCTGCTTTGCTAAATATCTAAATTATAGATATTGATTTGCTATAAACTCATGGTTGAGGGTTGCTACAACGTAAAGCCACCATTTTAAGCTGGTGGGGCATGGTAGAAAGTACGCTCGGTTTGAAATCAAAAGATGCACCTTTGGATTTTATAACTGTACTTTAACAGTGTGTGAGATTACCAGATGAAATATAGGAGTCACAATTAAATTTAAATTTGAGATAAATACTCGATATTTTTCTTGTTTGTTTTAGTATAACATGGCTGATTAATGTCCCTAATATGGCATGGGACATGCTTATATTTAATTATTTGTTGTTTACCTGAAATTCGAATTTAAATGTTTTTTTTTTCTTTGCTAAATATGTTTTGGTAAGTTCCTGGACCCAAATGTATTGAAATGAATAATGTAGATACACAGTAATTTCTTGTTTACCCCAAAGACTTGTTGAAAAAAACTAAGTAAAAAAAAAAAAATAGATGTAAAAGATTTGTCAATTTCTGCCATTTGTGTCGGTGGCTGTGTCAACAACTTTTGAACTTATTAAAATAAACCTCATATCCCATTACATTAAATAATACATTAAATAATTCTTGCCCTGACATTATTCTGTCCTGCTGATATGATATTCCACTTAATGTAGATAAATGTTTCTACATTGTCCACCTACATATATTATTAGATGCATCTAAAAGAACAAAAATTAAATTGGAAGAATACTCATCCTTTATGGATGGCAAATATCAGTGTTTCTAAGGGATGATCATAGATCTTAAACTACCTCTACCTCATAACAAAACTTTCTTGCACAAAGAAGGTGCGTTGTAGAGGTTTATTTTGTGATTTATAGCATTATCAGTGAAAAAAAAGATGCATCAACTAAGAGCAATGGGAGTAAATATCTGTTCAATGATTTGGGTATTATCTTTTACCTAATAAATTCAAGCCTAGAGACAAAGTAAAAAACAGTGGTTCCCAATCCTGATATGCTAAATTAGCTGGACACAAAAAGAATAAATTGGGGGGGGGGGACGGGGGAGAAGGAAGTCAGTCAATCTGAGATATTGAGTAATCTATACTTTAAAGTGATAGCAAAACCTACCAAATTGCTTACACATCTAGAGGAGAGGGAACACATAGATTCAACTCAATCTTGTGTTATGATCTAATTGGTCCATATTTACATAAATAGACTCAATGGTTGGTATAGATGACAGCAAAATATTAAGTAGTCTTTGATATGCACTTCTATGTCAGTTCTCTTTGGAACCTTAGGTCTTTTTCCAATTCCAATTCTAATGGTAATGATTAAATCCTTTAAAATTCTATCAATCTGAACTATTTGAATAAAGTTTAGATATAATTTTAAAGATCTCTCATGGAAAAATGCTGGCCAATAGAAATTTTGCGTATTGAAAAGCAGTAAGAGCCAGATTTGTAATAAGAACTTAAATTAGGTTTCCAGTGGCCCTTGCAAAAATTTATATGATCAAATTTCATTGTTCTTTGATGAGTGGATCTATGTCTCAAACCTGCTTGTCAGCTAAAATTTATTTTCCAAGTAGGGCAAAAGACCAAAAAAAGTGTTATTCATTGCTATAACCCTTTCAACATTTTTAAAGCATATTTGTAAAACTACAGAGCTAATTCAACAATTTACTGAAATTATAAAAATTCAGCAAATCATGCATTGTGTTCAGACCCTGATATATGCAAGATTTCCTGTTTTTACAAGTCAGCAGTTTTATAACTATATCTGTTTGAATTTCAAATGATAAATTTATATCTAGCATAGCCCTAGAATGCATAAAAAATGATAAGAGGGCACCCTTTAGAGAAATTTAAAAAGAATTGTGCATTTCATAATTTGATATATGTAGCATAATCCATTATACACCAGGGCTTTTATTGTGCCAGCAAACGTAAAAGAGAATGCAGGCTCTTGTCTGTGTCCAGCACAAAGCAACATAACAGAGACATGTTTCCTTGAGTTATGAACCACTAGCTCCCTGGTATGCAAGGCTCTCAACCCTCTATCGGAAGGGGTGCATATGTAACACACTGAAGGGCTCTGTGGGCTTAATTACTATGTTAAAATTTGGCAGAATGAGAACGAAGACATGCCAGGCAAAGTGAGAAAAAGAACTCTGTAGCCATCTCCACAGGGCTAGAGGATTCATAGAAATATTTATTTCACAGCCATGGCAGAAGGCTATATTCTCTGTCCTTTGGAATGCCTTTTTTCCATGCTTTTCTTCCCAAACCCATTACGTACTCATATACATTTTCTCCAAAAGTAATTACTATCTTATCTGAATTTTCATTGGATTTTCTCTGTTGAGGTCCAATAATAAAGATATGTATAAACAGATACTGTTAACATGATTCTTTTTAGCCCTGCTAAATATTAAAATTCTTGAGAACAGGAACTAATTCTCATTAGCATAGTATCTTAAGTACTTTTACAATAGCTAGAAAAATGGTGGGGATCCATATTCACTTGACACTTGTTTACGGAGCCACAAATATGGGGATTTGAATCCCAGTTACCTACAAACTTTGTGTGGTCATTAACTTAAATTACCCTACTTTCAGTATCCATGTGGATAAGAAATTTATTAAAAGAGAGACATTGGGAGGATTAGAAAAAATATTATGATGAGAACATGACACATTAATCAAAAGTAAGTGCTCATATAGTTTCCCTTCCCATTTCTATTCCCTGCCTCTTTTCTCAGTTCTGCAAATGTTATTGTTATGATTATTTTTTTTTTTGACTCTAGCTAAACATCAGAATAAACTGAAAATCTATGTATTGAGGGTTTGAGACTTTTAATTTTAGGCCATTAGTTTCATAAATAATCTTGGATTCAGTTTGACGATTCTTACTTATTTCATATATGATGAAAACGCTGTGCAGATGGGTTAAAAGATCTGTGTGAAGCTACACCATGAATTACGGACAAGCTGATACTAGAACTCTGTTCATGATGCACCACATATTTTTTTTTTTTCAATACAGGTAATTGCGTAAAGAAAAACCTCTATATTCCATTTTAACCCTTAAACCAGAAGCAGATGATCATTAAGCCAAAAGCCTGGCATTAAGGGTGGAAAACATGCCCCATATAACTTTGTAAAGTTATGTATATGTGGGAAATTGAATATGCAGATTATGTGTGTGTGTGTGTGTGTGTGTGTGTGTAAATAGAGATAGAGAGAGAAAATTGGTGAACTCATAAATGTGCTACATTGTATTTTACAGTCAATGACATGAAACATTCTATGGAATTCGTCAGTGTTATAGCACAAAAGACTAGTCAGACAAATTAGATAACATTTATATAATGCTTAACAACTAACAGATGTTCCACAGCTAATTGACAGGTTGAGACTTTTCTTCCCTCTTTGTTTCAAAACAGCAAAACAAACAAAAATATACACTCTAAGAAAATACAAACCATTAACACAAAAGTTTTCAGAAATGGCTTCTACTGTAACTAAACTGAATTGAAAAGGAAAGGCAGCCCCTGATATGTTGTCTGTGCATGCACCAGGAATTTAGAATCTGTGTGAGGCTGAAGCACCACTCATTCTGTTTCAGGGTTAAGGCATCCTGTGTGAGGAGGCATACTTCTCTTTACTTCTGCTTTGTTGAGAGTTGCTTTACCTTATTTTTCTCACTTTGGAAACCATTCACCTCTCCCTCAAATTAAAAAAGAAGCCCATAAAGCATACACATTAACATGCAAAGAAATATTTTCCAAATTTCTGAAGCATTTGAGTGAGGTGGAGAGAATCACACTGTCTATGGATACTGGAGAGAAGGAAGGAAGCATTTCCTTCTCAGTGCAAGCGCAAAGTTGAAGAAGATAAATCATTGAAGAATAGCCAAATGTAGACAGGTTGCCGTGACAGCATTCAAATCTAAATACTCACCATTTGCTGCCCCCAGAATTTTCCAAAAATTTCATCTCCTCTTCCACCAACTTTTTTTTTTTTTCTTGTAAGCAGCTTAGGTTGCAGAAGGTGATATGATTAATATTTGAAACTGTCAACAACTTTTAAAAATGCAACCAAAAGACACTAGATTTTCCTACGAGGAGTCTTCACAGTTTGGAAGTGTAACTAGGTATAGCTAATATAGAGCACTTGAAAATCCCCTTTTTTCAAAAAAAAATAAAAAAACCTCTGATATGAATGTTCACATGCCTTCAGGCAAATACACTAAGCATATTTGGGTATCAGCTTCCAGAGCTTCACCATCTGCTGTGGCAGTCACGGGGTAGCCTGTGGAGCCCACTGCCTTTTGTGTATCTCATGGGGTTGTCTGCTGGAGTCCTTCGCTCTGGAATTGTCAGCTGGTGAGGCACTCTGTGGCCACCTTTGACCTCCATCCCTAATGCCTTCTGACACATTCCAGGCTGTCACCCTGGATCATCCACTCCGGTTCATTGCACACCATTCGAGCCAACAATCGGCATGTACCTCTTCCCATCTGTGTGTTCTAGTTTAGGCTGGGTCATCAGAGATGTCACTGTTTCTCTTCCTCATTCCTGACAGCTCTCTGACTTTCAGCATTTAACTTTATAAACACTAACTTACAAAGACCTGAAGTCAAGTGAAAAGTGTATTGGTAAATTCAGCACCGTGAAAATACATATTTTTGTTTATTGGTTGAAAAGAGCACTGGAATGCCCTTTTAAACACAGCCTACCTCTGTTTCATCTGCCCACCTTTTCCACCTTCCTGAGTATTACAAATTGTTGTTGTTATTATCATTATCCATTCTTCAAGGCTCATTTCCAGTGCCACCTGCTTTGAAAGCTTTCCCCAATTGCCCCACAGCAGTGAAAATCAATCACTTTTATGTCATCTCAAAACATTTTAGCTCTATATATCTCCTCTATGTAATTTTTCCAAACACATAAAATGATTTACTACTCACTGTATTCTTTGTTTAAGACCTCTCATTAAGTACTGGATATACGGTGGTAAACAAGTAGTCTGATAGAACTCTCATTCTAATAAGGAACCCACATGATCACACACAGTTAAGGTAGATGAGTGTAAAGGAAATAAAGCAGCGATAAGGACAGAATTATTAATCGTTCCTCAAGGGATTAAGAAAAGTAACATGAAAGCCCCTTTTCCAAAACTTATTAGATACTCAGTCTTGAGCTAGGTGTTCCATATATTTGGCACAATGTACACTCATCATCAAAATGGTGATAATTGTAACTAACCACCATGCACATTTTGCAAATTAAATCCCATACTTAAATGAGATCATGAATGCCAAGCGTTTAGCACCACAACTAAGACTGAAATAGTACACGTCTCATTCATGTTGGGGAAAAGGGGCTGCACCAGAACACATGTCAAAATGAAGACACTATCAACAATTATGGTGCAACATGGACAGTCCATAGATATGTTGAATAAGTCAATGGCGTTGGCATCAGCAGGCCCAAAATGGGTGAAATTAATTGGCTATATTACTTAATAGTTATGAAAAAACCTTCCTTCTCTGATTTCAGTAGCTGCACCTTGTATGTCATTACCCTGAACAAAAGATCTCACTTCCACACCACAAGGCATACGTGTGTGTGTGGTGGCGGTGGTGGGAGGAGTGGCTGTGGAGGGTAGTTGGATATGCTCTAGATGATGCTGTTATGAATCTAGCATGAGGAGATTTTCTCCCACTTTATTTGAGGTTTTTTTTCATATTTTGGAATCATTAACCTAAAAAAGAGCTATATATTTGTTTTCGGTATTATTTTGATGAGGAAGGAGCTGGTGAAATTATCCTGATGGCAGGAAAAAGGCAGTTCTTAAGGCCATTTACTTTCCCATGGCCAGCTAGATTCAAGATTGTAGGACTGGGAGAAGTAAAAAAAAATCCTGGTGGCCCAAGAAACATGGATTCAATATCTGGTCTACTTTTTCACTTAATTCTGATATATATATTTATTCGCTCTTCGAAAATAATGGTTTGGACAGTGAGGAAAAGTAAAATTCTCTTCTTATTTTCTTCCATTTTTATTCCTTTAATGAGGTTCAAAGTGAGGATTTAATCCTGTATGTATTCAGCCTAACTTTTTCACTAAAACCAAATAGTACAAGGAGAAAAAAAATGTTTGCAAGAAGTATTTTATGAGTCCGAAGATTGGACAACTCACAAAATTCGAAAGGAGAAAGTGGGACTTAGAAGTAAAGCTCTGGCATCAGACAAATCTGCATCTGTTGAATCTAGTTGTCACTTCTGGCCAAGTCATTTAAACTTTGGCACATAGTATTCTTTCCTGTAAAGGGGACTAGTAATATTTACCTCATGGGGTTGGTCTAAGGTTTAGATGGTATAATATGGTATGATGTCTGACTCTAGACAGGATTCAATTTACTTTGGTATCTTGTCTCTTTCCTTTTCTTGCTTCTTTCCATCTGAATCAGTGCCAAACACCTGTTCTATAGGTAAGGTGAAGCTCAAAAACACAGTAATAGGAAGAGTGAGAAAGACTGTGGAGCAATAAGTCAAAAGATCTGGCATTCCAACATAAGAAAACAGGTTGCTATCTAATACTGGGTAGTACAAAGAGGTCTAAGAAATAATTTTTAAGCTGGGAAGTATATAAGATGTGAAGGCATAGTATTCTAGGATTGGTAAAAACTTGGTAACAAAGGGACCCAAAAATCAACTATACTGTATATTGATTTATTAATTTTTTTTAAAAAGTTGGTAACAGGGGTGGAAATGAGAGCTAGGTATTATGATGACAAAGAAGATGAGTATGATTCAAACATTGAGAGGAAGAGCAACATTGACTCCTGCAAAAAACTCATAGGCTTAAATGCAGAAGCAATTGGAGTCAACACCTGATAAGGTTTAGGATAATCCACTGCTCACTTTTAAGATCCATCAGTGTTCTGCATAAGCCAAATATACATGGTGAATTGATGTGGTGGTATTAAACACTGTCCCTGGATCTTTCAAGGTTTTGATTGTGACTATAATCCCTGCAATCCCTCCAGAAGCAGATTTGCTTTTGCTTTATTATTGAAGTAGGAAAAAAAAAAGGTAATTCCTAAGACTTCAATTTTCCTTTTCTACCATAATATTCTGCATTCCATAAACATCAAGTTGCATTTCATCTTGGTGTATATGAGAAAATAGCCATGAAATGGGTTCTGGGACACACCAGACTCACCATGGAATTAATCGAACCAAAATGCTATTGATCACTTGACCTCCATAGCTCTGTAGTCTAAATGTTGGACCATAGTGGCACTTTGTTTCCCTAGGATTGAGTGATGGTTAACAATAATATCAGTAATCTCTGAAAAGTCTATTTCCTCTTTCCCAATGCACACTCACTTCTGAAACTGATTACAGAACCCTTTTTTAAGGCTAGGAGGAATGTTTGCTGTATAAATTTTTGTGGTAAGCTGATGCAGCCTCCCCTTCCTTTATTCAAAAGACTCCAGTTCAGAGACCTGGCTTAAGTCCTGTAATTATTTGAGACATTGTGATTTTTTATTGAAGTTATTCAATTCATACTTCTGTTCACCAGTCTCAGAACTTTTCTGCCATTCATTATGGTAATCACATCCACCTTACCTTTGGAAGACAAGGGCCATCACTTGGCCACTGATAGAATTTGGATGTGTTGTCCCCCCAAAACTCATGTGGAAATCTGCCCCCCAGTGTTGCAGTGTTGGGAGCTGTTTGAGTCATGGTGGCAGATCCCTCATGAATGGATTCATCCTCTCCCTGGGGTGTGGGGGTCGTGGGTGAGTTCTCGTGTAATTAGTTCCCATGAGAGCTGGTTGTTTCAAAAGGCCCTGGCACCTCCTCTGTCTCTCTCTTGCTTCCTCTCACCATGTGATCTGCTTGTACCCACCAGCTGCCTGCTACTTTCCATCATGAGTAGAAACAGCCTGAGGCCTGTGCCAGATGCAGCTGTCCCAGAATCGTAAGCCAAATAAACGTCTTTTCTTTATAAATTTCCCAGTTTCAGGTATTCTGTTATAGCAACACAAAATGGACTAATACAGCCCCTGCCACTCTGGTATCCCATCACCCTCACTAGATTCAGGGAGCCAGTACAGTGGCAGCATTTTCCCATTGTTACTCCTGGCCTATAGAGAAGAGTTCTTACAGAAGGTCTGGATAATGCTATTGCTTCCATCTCCAATGTATTTATTGATGTCTTAGTGCAGGGGTTGTTCTCTGGAACTGGGGACATAGTTCAGAGGTGAGCAAGCAGGTTTTGTAAATGCTGTCTAGAATTCTGATTTCCCTAAGCCTTGAGATAATTTTCTACAATACATCAAGAAAATTTAAGAATCTCAGCTGAATTCGGTATAAGACCTTTTTAGGACCAGACGTCAGTCAGTCAACCAATTAAACTTTTACAATTTGCAGCCACCCCAACTAAATCATAGAATCTAGAATCTGTGTTTAGAGGACTTATATTAATAAAATCAACTCAATTCAGCAGTATATTTTGTCCACCCTGATATAATACCCTTATAATCAATTTACATTCAGAGTCTCTAAATTTCTCTATATATGAATGGGCAAAATTATGCATTTATTTTGGTAGGTATACTGTCTTCCCATAAGTCACTCTTTGGATGATATCCCTTAGGGCCTGCTGGAAATTGAGTCTATTTATACGTCTTGAAGTATGGAAAGGTGGTGAGCATCAATTCTGATAAAAAGCAAGAGCCTCCTGAAGGTCGTTGGAAGGCTTATGGGAATTTGTTGATTCTAAGAATCAGGAGTGTGAAATAACTTAGACAGGGGAGCACTGGACAAAACTTGGGGTGCAGGATCTTCAGTTTCTTTGAAGTTTTATATTGTACCCTATCTCAATGTCAGGGTCTCAATCCTTGACAATCAATGCTATAACTTTATTATGAGAGACCCTGTAATATTGTAATTTCAATTTATACTGTAAATCAGCTCCTCAGAGAATTAGAATTTGAGTTTAGTTTTCTGAAATCATAAACCATTTCCTATAGAAGATAAAAGTTTTATTTAGGGCTGACACAGAAACTTTGTATTCCTTATTCAGATATCGACCTGGTAATTTAAATCCCAGAGCTCATCATTTTCTTCTTCTAAGTTCTCTAGGCATACTTCGACACAATCAAAATGATTATACTGTTTATTTCCATTAAAATATTCTGTAGCATTCAAAGGCAGGTGACTGCAGATGATAATTTAAGAAAATGTTTTTCCACCACATGCTATGTACTAACACTGTCCAATATTCTACTGGAAGCAGAGTCATCAATATGTTTACATCTAGAGACAGATTAGAGAAGCAACCTTAGATATAGTTCCATTTCTCCACCCTGAACCATTTCTGGTAAGAAAAACTGCTCAAAGGTGCGGAGTCAGTATGGGTAATATCAAATTAAGGAGTTTACATTAGGAATGGGACATTTTACAATTGGGGAAGGAACTGGAGAAATGAAAGTCTAAAAGGGGATTTAGAGCATCACAAAGATAGTCATTAGTGATATTCAGCTTCTGAGGTGGGATAGCAGAAGGGAAGCTTGTCAAAAAGCATATGGAAATTTGTTGGTTCATATGGAAATCTGTAACTACCACTTGTGTGGGTCTGCAGACAAGCATATGCTGCTTGGCCTGAAGCAGTTGTTTTCCACAAGATCATCAGTCAGAAAGAAAAGGATAACAGAGGAAAGCAAGGATAAGCTGGAACTCTCTGGCCACCTCTACATCTGTCCATGACTGCATCTGACTACAATGAATTTCAGAGAATAATAACTAATGTTTCATTGTACCCATTCAAAATTTTATGCACCATTATAAAATAAAATAAACTAGAGATTTATATATATAAAAACTTGACTGATTCTAGAATGGAAGCAGAAAAGATGTAAGACAAACCTGAAACACCTTGTACTGTTAGAAAACAAAGTGTCAAAATAACAACAACAACAACAAAAGAAAGATGAAATCTTGTCAGAAGGATAGAGGACCTAAATCAAAAGTCACTAATGGCAAATTCTGGGGTAATTTGAGCAGTAAAATAAGTCATGGCAGTTTGAATTGTAACTCCCAAAATAAAATAAATGCTCATGAGTCCATACTGATGCAAACAAATAATTAAATAGATAAATAATTAAGGTAGAAGAAAAAAGTCTTTCTTACAGAGGAATTACAAGTAATATATGCAGATGTTTCCTCTTCTATTAAGTAGAGTTTAATTTACCTCTTCTTGAGTGTGGGTTGGGATCAATAACTCACTGACATAAAACAGACTATGGAATAGGATAAATAATAACTTTGCAGTGTAGAAAACAAGTGACAAAGGTTAAAAACATCAGGGAGAAGTGATATGGATAGCATATACCCCTTGCTATGATATGATTAAAAAGGCACTTCACCTCTATGGTAATTTTCCCCAAAATCTATAACCCCAGTAAAATAAAATTTTTAAAAAATCAGCAAAAAAATTTGAAGGACATTCTACAGAACACCTGACTACTGCTCCACAAAACTGCTAAGTTCATGAAAAACAAACAAACAAAAATATTAAGAAACTTTCACAGATCAGAAGAGACTAAGAAGACATGACAACTAAATTTGATGTGCTATCTTGAATGGGATCCTAGAACAGAAAAAAAAAAAAAAAAAAGACAGTGGTCAAAAAATAGTCTATACATTGGTTAATAATATTGTGCCAAATACAAGGGAACTTCATGAAGTTTGTGAAAGAATGGAATCAAAAGCTAAAAATAAATATACAAACATTTCTTAACATAAGTTCCATCAACTTCAAGCCACTTTTGTAATCAATGATACCAGCCATTTAGTCCATCCTTAAAGAACTGAGAGTCCTGGCAATTTAACCATGCCAAAGCAGGGTTTTTTTATTTTATTTTTTTTTTTGCATTATTAACTAAAGAAAAATGGGTACTTTTTAAAGATTTTTTAAGATTAGAAAACAAAAAAAAAAAATTAGAAAGAGCCAACTCATGACTGCAAGGTAGATGCTTAATGATTTCCCATTCAAACTCTCACAAAATTGCTCTTGTTTGATGAAAGGAATGAGCAGGATCATTGATGTGGCAGAGAAGGACTCTCTGGTGAAGCAGATCTTAGCTCAACAGTTTTAGCACCCGAGTAGAAAATTTGCTTAATTGTTATTTTGCAGTCATAATTGTGTAAGTGGAACCAGTTGAGATGGCTATTATGCTGGCTATTGTTTCTGCCATTAATCATTCATCCTCTTCAATTAGGACACAAGCAAGATTTTTTTCTCACAAATTGATGTAAATGGTCTGCTGCTATGGGTTCCATCTTCAACATCTTCTCATTCCTTCTTAAAATGAAATATTTACTTTTGACCTGCTGATTTCTTTGCAGTATTGTCCTTGTAAACTTTTGTAAAGCATCAATGGTTTTACCATTTTCCACCCAATTTTCACCATAAATTTGATATTTGTTCTTGCTTCAATTTCAGCAGAATTAATGTTGCTTTGATAGGGACTCTTTTGAAACTGATGTCTTATTCTTAGTGCCTCAAACTAGATCCTGCTCAGACATGTTATATCAAGTTAGTACAAATTTATTTTGGTGAAAAAAATTTTACAATCTATTCATATTTTTTTTTCATAATACATATTTTCCGTGAAACTTTTGAAGACCCCTTATATTCATTCTTACTTTTGACATAGGTACCATGGTTAAATAAATGGAAAGTCTAGATGAGAAATATATTAAGGAAATCTAGATGAGAAATATATGAAAACTCTCAATAGTATCTGTGCAGCTTTTCTGTGAATCTAAAATTATCCTAAAATAAAAAGTTCACTACTTTTTTTTTAATTCTTAAGTTTCTTTTTTGCCCAACCTTAAATCAAAACCACACAGAAATTTGATTCTGAAATGAGTTTAAGTGAACCAAATTGACAAAGAATGAAGACCACAATCATACAATTAAAGGTAGAGAAATTTGAATTTAATTCTCATTTTTTACTTTACATTGTTTAGCTGCTAAAAACCCTTATTGTGTCACACTGGAATTATACTTAGCTCCAACCAACTCTGACCCCAATATACTCTTTGGACATATAATTTCATTTATTCTTTCTTTGTCATAGTTTTATTTTCAAGAGTGAAATGCTGACTTGATTGAATTTTTGTATTTTTTAAATCAATATTGGCATTGTTCATTATTTAACTATAAATTAAAAAGAAACCATGGTTGTCACTAGGAATCCTAATTATAGGTATTGGAAATAGTTTGAAAAAAAACAGATGTGGAATTAATACAAAAGTCCTGTTTTCGAGGAAATAAAAAGTATAAACTTTTTCAAAATCCCTGAAAGAAAGAGAAATTAATTCTCAATCTAAGGGTTGTATTTATTTCAATAAGCATAAGTTGATAATTAGCAAATGCTCAATATCTGCATATTTCCTTCCCTTATTGTTTTTAACTATGTAGGAAGGGCACACCTAAACACACTCTTTTTTTTATACATTCTTTATTTCTTAAAAGATATCAACAAACTTTTACTGGAGAAAAGTTGAAAGAATAGTACAATGAATATTCATACACCCTTCACATAGATATGCCAATTAAAATTTTGTTATGTTGTCATTCTATCCCTAACTCTTCTTTCTGTGTGTGTGTGTGTTTATATTTATATTTATTTTTATTTACCAAGCTATTTGTGAGTAAATTTTAGGAATTCATTTTTTCTTTAAGTGAAATAATTTATAATTTTAGTGTGACTGAATACCAGGACTGAGTAGGAGTTTATGTGAACTAAGTCTTGTTTTCAGTTCATATAGTCTTAAGAGCATCACAGGAAACATCATCTGACTTTCATTTAAAAACCCTACAGATATGTGAAGCTCACTTAAGCTTGATTCATTTCCCATTTCATCTGCCCGTGGTTCTATATGTTACAATCACTTAGAAAGAGTTTCATATTTAGATTCTGATTTTCTAACCCATGTTTGCCTCTAAAAAATTATTATGAATTCTTGTTATATTTCTATCAATGTGTTTTTCTGTGCCTTTAGAAGATAGAGGGCCTGTGATGACTTTTTCTTTTTCTTGTCTCTACTGTCCAAGTTCTGAGTAGCATTATTTTATTTTTATATTTAAAATATATAGGGACATATATGCTTATTGTACTTACTCCAAACTATACTCTTCATATACTACTGAGTTCTCATTAATACTTGTTCTACCCTCTTAGGATAAAAAAAAAAAAAAATTCTTAACTAACACACTCTCTCAGATGTTTTTGAACAGTGTTGTTCCTATTCAAATCCTCTTTATCTAAGCACTACATAAATGCGTTCTATAACAAATCCTCTTTATCTAAGCACTACATAAATGTGTTCTATAACGCTGATTTAATTTTCTTAACATCTTAGGTACTTTTTAGCCCTGTAGACTACTCTGCTGCTATTATTATCATATTATCATCCAAAAATGCTTATCGATGCAATGAGATTAAAAACAAAAAAACTTGTATTTTTATAGACCTTGTCATTCTTTTTCCTGGAGAATTAATTACATCCATTTTTTTTAAAGAAGGGAAAAAGTATTAATAAGGTAATTTAAAAAAAAAACATATCAGACAGTACTCTAGAAATATCATGGAGCTAAATAATGGTTCAGGGAAGTACCTATGAAGTACCCTAAAAGTGACCTTAGTGTTCACACATTCCAGTTCCCCTTTTTAACAAGAAAGACACTGAAATCAGTCCTAAAATGATGTTATGAATTTCCAGAGTTGAAACCTTATTGGTAAAAAGAGAAATAATTTTTTCTCTCATAGAATTTTTTTAAAAAATAATCTCAGATGGTATTGGAAGTAATTGAATAAATTTGAACTCTCTTGAATTGGAGAATATATGTGATGGAAATTTAAAAAACAAGCTAGGTGATAAGTATGTATCTAATAATATTTAGGAAAAATGCACGGTAAACTGGACTTAAGGAAGATATATTTTATCACTAATCCAAGAAAAAAAATTAAGCAAACAGCAAGACCCATTTATAGCCTTGTATTATGTTATTATGATTGACAGGAAATTTGAAAATTGCGCAAGTTATTACTATTGTGGCCAATTGGAACCTCTTAGTATGGGATAAATGCTATTGTTGATCAGCATTCTCTTACTCATTCATTACATATTTGGCAAGAACCTGCCATGTTCCAGGCACCACTAGCTTATGTTCTGCGGATATAGTAATGAGCAAATGTGAATCTCTGCTCTCATGAACTTTACATTGGAGTGGGGGGTGGCCCACAAATAACAAATAACATG
>NW_007726937.1:50751-56911 GCF_000696425.1 Galeopterus variegatus | reverse complement strand
AATGGTCCAGAAACAGCAAAAACACGAGCACCAATGGTAGATTGAATAAAGGGAGAGTTTTAGGAAATGAGGTCAGACTGTGATGAATCTGAAGTTGGAAAGAAGATTAGTAGTGGGTACATCATGTAGAGCTTTAAAATTTAAAGCACTTACTCTTCAGGATTGAGAAGTCATTGGGAAGTTTAGAATTACGGAGTGACATTTGGTTTGCATCAAGATCTTATGGCTGTTTTGTAGGGGACAACGGCTGTTCAGCAATGTGCCGTGATAAAGCATGCTAACAATTCCTTGCTGTGTGACATTGGGCAATTTAACATGTTCACATTTCAGGGTCCCTATCTGTAAAATGGGGATACTGCCACCGTAAGATAACTGACCATAGTGTTGTGAGGGTTTGCTTGGAAAATACATATGATCTTGTATTTCAAACTCTAGCCTCACTTTGGATATTGGAGGGAAAGGTGAGGGCAAAGTTTTAATTAAGCTAAAAAAGAAAATAATTACGTGGACAAAGCACACAGACTCTACTGAAAGCCTCTGTGTATTTTTATTCTTGAAATTAACTATTATTTAAATAAAAACCTCATGAGTAAATGGGTATCTAGTTAGGGCCATAGTTTCAGCCTGTTCTGAAGTGTTTATACATTTAATATTTATTTAACAAGCAATCTATACCTCGCTAATTAGGTAGCATGCTTAATATCTCATTTTCTTTAGTTGTATGGATAAATGCTAATTAAATTCCTGAGCATTCCTCACAAGTGTAATGTAATAATAGGAACATCGTCACACACTTATTGGTTCTGCAGATTTGAATTAATTACATTGCAAGTAGATTTATCTTTTATATATTTATACCTCAATAGGTGCTCTTCCCTGACAATCATGGGGGATTTAATTTCCATACCACTGCCTTATTAATTCTAAATTAAATATGTTTAATAGGAGTTTAATACTTGCTGATGCTCTAGTTAGTGATTCTTCTTCCACACATCTGGATTTTGAATTTTAGTGCCTAAATTTCATGTTGCCTTATGCTGCTAAAAAAAGGATAGAGACAATTAATAAAGCAGTAAGAAAGACTAAAAATTTTAATTTGGAGGCAGGCCAGGGAATCTTCTACTAAAAAGTGCTTCATCGGCATCTTGGGGACATAGCTTGCTGTTTGTTGGAGCATTTTCTTTCTTCTCTAGGTCTTCGCTTGAGATGAGACTTCTATAAAAAATAAAATATATATTCATATCTATCACACTCACACTTTCTCTGTTTCCACTAATGCTGCTGTCTTTGTTCTAAGCTCCATAATCTCTCATCAGAACCATTTTAATAGACTCGTTCTCTTACTCCACATATCAAGTCTAGCCTTCTATCTGCTGTGCACTAAGCCCCTAGAGTGATCTTGCACATTTCCAAGTTACGAGCTCATCACTCCTCCCCTGGAATGCCTTCTCTCCAGGATGTATTTCAAATTCTGTACCAGTGACATGTAACATTTTCCTGCTTACACCTGCAATCTCATTCTTCACTTTTGTTTCCATTACTTCCCAGACTAAACTGTTAAATGTGCAATTCCCAATGCACCAGTGCTTTTGTGTGTCTGCTTGGATTTTCCCCTCCTTGTCCTGGTGAACTCTAATCCACATCTCAAAACTCAGACATATGCTGATTGGATAAGGAACAAATATCATGTTGAACTTGAATTATCTAATGTCAGTCTATTTTATATTTCTGGGAAGTTCCCAAAATATGGACTGGACTGTGGAAAGCATGGAAAAATTTTCCTTCTTCTCATGATCAGTTTTGTCTTTAATGTATTCCTAGAGCACTTCCTTCTATCATAGGAATGATCACACATTTTCTGTTTCCTAATTTGTCACTCCCCTTGAACCCAGAGACTGCCTTACAAGTGTTTAATAGATTATTCAATCAATTACTGAGTACCTACTGAATACTAGCAAGTTTGCAAGCTATATGCTGGAGTAAATATGTATTATGCTGTAGAAAGGAAACAAAGAACAAATTGACAACAAAGGGCATGATAAGATTAATTCTACATAGATGATAGGGTAGTGGGTAAAAGTAAAATCTTTCAAGTCATATCGTTGGATGAGGTATTCACTAGATCTAAACTTAAACTCTTCATCAAAAGTAGAGCAAAGGAGCACTTAGGGGTACTTTGAAGAACAAATAAAATAATCCAGGTAAAGCACCTGTATATTTTACTAACACAAGCTATTTGGAAAGTTCTTATCTTAACCATCTGATGAGTATGAGAAATAGGCACTCATAAATATTATTTTTATTATGATAAACAATTTATTTATATTGTAGATGAGGACACAAAGGCTGAGTGTCTTCTCCGAAAGCAAATAGTTTGTAAGAAAGATAGCAATACCTGTGGTTTTTATCTATCAATAAAAATAAGTGCATAGGATGTGTAAGCAAAGAAGAAAAAAATAAATGAGAGCCTACAATTTTATCAATAAACCATAAGTTTCTCCCAGGTTGACAGAGAATTCATTTTTTATTTGATGTTATTGATGATTCTGATGGCATGAAAATTTTGATGAAAATCACAGTTAGAAATTTCAAAGGGAATAACTGCAAAAGAAATGTTAATACTTTAAAAGTATGTACACCTATATGGCTAAATTATACATTTTTGCAAAACTTCAGAGTACTGGAGGACTAAAGAGCTAAAGGAAAGAAAAAGGGCAAAATTGGTTTCAGACTAGTTTTCTCAATAGTTCTGTACCTACCCCTTTTCAATCTTATAATAATTTTTCTCAAGGATTACTGTATTTTAAACTGAGGCTTGGAAGGAAAAGTAAGGACCTACATTGTAAAGAGTAAGGAAACAGAAGCTTTGAGAGAGGAAAAGCAACTCACTAAAAATCACATACATGTGACAAAATTGGGGCTTCAAGTCAGTGTTTCTATTACTCAATACAGGGCTCTTTTCACTCCACGTTGCTGTACCTTTCCTCCTCCTCCTCTCCCAAGCGTTTTGGAAAGTGCCCATTTCAGCCACCTGCTGAGTTTAAGAAACGTTTTTGTTTTCATGATTTTAAATAATTTAAATATTAAGACTCTCTTGCTTTAGTTTTTATTAAAGAGATTACTCAGAATTCAAAAAAAACAACAACAAAACTCTGTTTATACTTAATAAGACTGTAAGTACTACTTTCTTATCCATTACTAAAGGATTCTTAGGGTGCTTGCTGGCAAATTTGTCCTAGGGAAAGGAAATCTTGGCATTTGAGTGTGGAACAGTGCTCACACACCACTTAAGTTTGCTTTAAGATTAGGAAGAGTCCTTTCTCCTGGCCACTCTGTCTGTACCAAGTATTACAGAGCTTCAGTCTCCCCAGGTTAGCACTTCTCTGATTTCTCACCCAACTTCCTGGATTTGGGCCAAGATGAGGGTACTTCCAAAAGTTCAGGGAAAGATTTATATTAACTTTTAATTCTATGTTTCCACTAACTTTTCGAAGTAGCCTTGTATTTGCATTCTGTCTTTCTAAGACCCACTGCTTGGTTCTTTTGGCCTTCCCCAGCTGTAAATCATACCTAGCTCACAGTATTTGCTGTGAGTCTGTCCTTCCTCCCACTCAGCTCCAGCTTCTGCTGTCCCTGGTCTAAATTCCCAGACCATCACTAGGCACCTTTATCCCTGTACATCTGTGATGAGGCAAGAGTCTGTCTATGTGGGATTTGTTAATCGCTTTTGTTAATTTGTTAATTGTGTGTTGAGAATGGGGGGAGGGAGGAAATAAAATCTTTTGTCCTGCCAGCCCTATGTTTAGAACCAATGGAATGCTAAAGATATCAATGATGTCCTTGATGTTATAACTCATTTAGACCTTCTTTCATTCTTCTTCACATACCCCACACTCCAGGTAATCTAAACTAGTATCTGCTCTTTAACCAGTGGTATAAACTTAAACTCTAATGTGCATCAGAATCAACTGAAGGGCTTGTTAAAACACAGATTACTGGACCCCACACACAAGAATTCCCATTCAGTGCGTGGAACCTAAAAATTTGCATTTCTAACAAGTTTCCAGATGATGCTAATGTTTCCTGTCCAGGGGACCTCATTTTGCAAACCACTGTTTTAAATATATCTTGACCTACATCATCTGTATGATTTAAGCTTGCCATCTGAAACACCTTTAAATTCCATCTCCACAATTTCTAACCAGCACATACACTGATACTCACTACTTGTTAATTAAAAACTTATTGAAGTCTTTCTACATGCCAGACACTGAGATTGGTCTGTGGTCTCAGGAAGATTAGATTACAGAATCATTCTTAATCTCTCCAACTAGAAAGGATTGATATATTCTTCCTTATAGCATGATTACTGTCCCTTACCACCTTGCAGCTCAAAGGGTTGTCCTTGGACCAGCATCATTAACATCATTTGGAACTTGGTAGTAATGCAGAGTCTCAACCCCCTACCCCCCTCCAACAACAAAATCAGAATCTATTTTTTTCAAGCTCTCAGTTGATTCATAGGCAAATAAAACTTGAGAAGTATTGCTTTACTAAACTATTAACTACTTTTAGGTAAAAATCTAGGTTTTATTCAGCTGTGAATCTCCAAAAATACCTAGCAAAATATCTGGTCTGTGATGGAAGGGGGAGAGAAGGACAAGGGGAAAAAGAATCATTGCCATTTTGTCAAGATTTACTAAGTGTACGTGAAGCTTTATTTAGCACAGTGCTTGACACAAGCTCATTTAATCTTTCCAACAGAAAATAACTAATGATTACTTGAGTATATTCTAGAATAAAAGCAAACTGCAATCATCCCATCAAAACTGTAGAGGAGGTAGAATATATCTAAAATCTTAATGCAAAAGATTGCTTTCAAAATCATAGTTTGTTCTCTTAAGAAGCATAGTGATTATGAATGATAATAGCCACTATTTATTGAACAGTGTGTTAAACACAGAGTTAGGTAGTTTATTTGACAGAGTTTTGTTAAGATAGTTTATTGAGAAACTGTTATTTTTTCTACTTTTTAAATAGTGATAGACTAAAGATGTTGCAACTTTAGGGGGACAAGCTAAATAGTAAAATGACCAAGATCTGAATGCATCAAGGAACATTTATTACCTTGACAGATCAATAATAAGGGTTAACAAACCTTTTCAGAGGATAGAGCAAAAAAAGTAGTATATATATTTTTTTCCTTATACATAGCAAGGTCCGTGGCTGACACCCCTACAACAAAAGACAGATTAACAAGATAAAAGCATAACAAATTTATTTAACAATGTTTCACTTGGCGCAAGAGCCTTCAGAAGAGATCTGAAGACTCAAGTAAAACTGTGTTTTTATGCTAAGTTTGATGAAAGAAGTGAATAGTTATAGAGAAATATGATTGGACAAAATAAGGTCTGATCTAACAGTGATAAACTTGGGGGGAACTTACCAAGAACTGTTTGTTCAGATTCTTCTTGGACTCTCTGGTAGCATTTCTTCCCTCTGGGTATAGGGCAGGACACATGTCACATGAGGGTCTTCAAAGAAAAAGGAAAAAGGTCAAAGAGTAAATTTTCTCGGTTTTATGGCTTGCTTTGGGAGAGGAATTGTTTCTATGACCCACCTTATGGGAGAGAAATTCTGGTTTCTGTAACTTGCTTTGGGAGAAAAAGACAGGCAGGAGACAGGAGGATGGGGAAGGTCAGAGAGACCATCTCACTTCGGAGGCCCTCCTGCCTACTTCAGCTCAGAATTATACAGGGTAACATTTTCTGAGCCCCAAAAAGAGCCATCTAAATTTCACTCTTATGAGATAAAATTTTATTTGTAACTCTGTTTGTAGACTATATTCCGGAAAATGGTATTAATCTTCTTTAGAACAAGGTTCATGAAGCGTATGTCAGTCAGAGTTGCATCTTCAGTGCCACCTAGCTCAGTGCTTAGCAGTTCTTAACACAAATGGGAGGGTAGATTTTTGCCACACACCCCTGACCACTCCACCACGACCCAGGGAACATACAGCAATGTTTGAAGATATTCTTGGTTGTCATAACTGGGGGTGAGGTTCTATTGGCATCTAGTAGATAGAGACCAAGTATATTGCTAAACATCCTACAGCGCACAGGACAGCCCTCCTGCAGCCCCCCCCCCCCCCCCCCCCCCC
>NW_007726937.1:43817-50149 GCF_000696425.1 Galeopterus variegatus | reverse complement strand
CCCCCCCCCCCCCCAATTGTCTAGCCTATGGTGTTTATGTTTTTGAGTTTGAGATATTATGATCTAACTTAAAACATTACACAGAGTAGAATATGAGGTCAGTATTTATTGAATCAAATAATTTGAGAGCAGAAAAAAATGCTTCAGAAAAAATATAACAAATGAAGAAATTAATTTTAGGAAGAAATTAAGTTTAGGAAGTTTAGATGACTTGATTGAAGACATACAAATAAATTTTAGAGTTACCATTTCAACTCCCTTTCTAGCTTAACATCTTATGCCGTATCCATGATACAACACACACACACACACACACATACACACACACACACACACACACACACACACACACACACACACACAAACACACACACCACTTCTGACTGATAGTGGTGTTCTTTTTCATTATCATATACAACTTAGTGTTGTGATTAAGCAGGTGAGTTCTATAGTCAGATTACTTGAGTTTTAGTCTTGACTCTGCTGTTTACCAGTGTTGTGACTTTGGACAATTTATCTACCTCCTCCTCCTCCTGTCCCTCTTTCCTTTTCTTCTTCCTCTCTCTCTGTCTTTTTTTTTTTTTTTCATTCATTCAACAGATAATTTTACTGAGATCTGCTCTGTGCCAACCTCGGGACTAAGCACTGATGATTCAAAAATCAACAAGGTATGATCTCTACTCTCAAGCAGCTCAATATATGTTTTCTTTATGGAAACATAATTTTTTTATTGAAACATAATTGATTATACATATTTGCATGGCACAGAATTGATTATAAATATTTGTGTACAATATGTGATGATCAAATCAGAATAATTAGCATATTCATCATCATAAAACATACTTATTCTTTGTGAACATTAAAAAATTTCTTCCTAACTCCCACCACCACTCCTTTCCCCCATCTAGTAACTAGAGTTCTGTTCTCTCCTTCTGAAAGTTTGATATCTTACTGTGTTTGTTATTTTTTCTTTTCTCTCTCTTTCTGTCTTTCTCTCTCTCTTAGTTCCCACTTATGAGTGAGGACATGTGGTGTTTCTCTTTCTATGTCGCTGGCTTATTTCACTTAACATAATTTTCTCCAAGCTCATCCATGTTGCTGTGAATGGCAGACTTCATTCTTTTTTTATGACTGAGTAGTATTCCATTGTGTATATATGCCACATTTTCTTTGTCCGGTCATCTGTCAATGGCCATTTAGGTCAGTTCCATATCTCAGCTATTCGTAGAGCTGCGATAAACATGGGAGTTCAGTTTTCCCTTTGACTTGATGATCTCTATTCCTTTGTATAATACCCAGTATACGGTAGTTTTATCTGTAGTTGTTTGAAAAACCTCTTTACTGTTTTTCATAAAGGCTGTACTAATTTACAGTTCCACCAGCAGTGTAGGAGGGTTCCCCTTTCTCCACATCCTAATCAGCATTTGTCATTCTCTGTCTTTTTTTGATAATAACCAGTATAACTGGGGTCAGATGTTATCTCAACGTTTTGATTTTCTTTTCCCTGATGATTAGTGTTGCTGAGCAGTTTTTTCATGTGTCTCTTGGTCATTTGTATGTCTTCCATTGAAAAATGGCTATTCAGCTCCTTTGCCCATTTCTTAATTGGATTATTTGTTTTTTTACTGCTAAGTTGTTCCTTCTATATTCTGGACACTAGCCCCTTGTTGGGTGCATAATCTGCAGGTTGTTTTTTCACTCTGTTGATTGTTTTCTTTGTTGTACAGAAGCTTTTCAGTTGGATATAAACCCATTTGTTTATCTTTTTCTTTTGTTGCCGTGTTTTGGGGTCTTATTCATCAAATCTTTGCCCAGTTCTACATCCTGAAGTATTTCCCCTATGTTTCCTTCTAGGAACAGGTCTTATATTTAAGTTTTTAATCCATTTTGAATTGATTTTGGTATATGGTGAAAGATAAGGGCCTAATTTCGTTCTTCTACATACGGATATCCAGTTTTCCCAGCACCATTTAGTTAGGAGGCTGTCCTTTCCCCATTGTGTGTTGTTGGTATCTTTGTCAAAGATCAGTTGGCTGTAAGTATAGATGAAGAAAAAACATTTGATGCAGAAAAAGCATTTGACAAAATTCAAAATCCCTTTTTGATAAAGATGGTCAACAAATTATGTATAGAAGAAAAACTATCTGAACACAATAAAAGCCAGATATGACATCCCTACCACCGATAAGATTCTGAATGGGGAAAAGCTAAAAGCTTTTCCTTTAAGAACTGGAGCAAGACAAGGATGCCAACTTTTACCACTCTTATTTAAAATAGTATTGGAAGTACTAGCCAGAGTAATCAGTCAAGAGAAAGAAATAAATGACATCCAAACTGAAAAAGACAAAGTGAAACTGTCCCTGTTTGCAGATGACATGATCTAATGCATAGCAAAACCTAAAGACTCTACCAAAAAAAACTGGAGCTGATAAACAAACTCATAAAGTTACAGGGTATAAAATAAATATACAAAAATCAGTTGTGGGGCCGGCCCGTGGCTCACTCGGGAGAGTGTGGTGCTGATAACACCAAGGCCCGGGGTTCGGATCCCATATAGGGATGGCCGGTTCGCTCACTGGCTGAGCGTGGTGCTGACAACACCAAGTCAAGGGTTAAGATCCCCTTACCGGTCATCTTTAAAAAAAAAAAAAAAAAAAAAAATCAGTTGTGTTTTTATACTCCAACAATAAACTAGGAGAAAAAGAAATCAAGAAAGCAAACCCATTTACAATAGCTACGAAAAAAATAAAATACTTAGGAATAAATTTAAACAAGAAGGTAAAAGATCTCTACAATGAGAACTCCAAATCATTCCTGAAAGAAATTAAAGAGGCCACAAAAAGATAAAAAGGCATTCTATGTTTATGGATTAGAAGAATTAATATTGTGAAAATGTCCATACTACCCAAAGCAATCTACAGATTCATTGCAATCCCCATCAAAATACCAATGACATTCTTCACAGAAACAGACAAATCATGCCTAATGTTAGAAAACTAAAAGACCCTGTATAGCTAAAGCAGTCCTGACAACAATAACAACAACAACAACAAAAAGCCGAGGGTGCTACACCACATGAAAATAACAGACATTTATTGAGCACATACTTTATGCTGTTTAATGTGGCCAGTGTATCAACCACTTCTTGTGCCCGGTACACTTACTTTCAGTGAGAGTTTTAATTCTAGCCTTGGCTACAACTAGCTGCTGTAGCAACATGAAATTTCAAAGGATTTAAATAATCTTTGGAAAAACTTCAAATTGTAGGGAGTAGCAGCTAGTGGGTAAAACTTCTGAATTCTGCCTCTTGGGCAGTAAATTCTGAGGAATATTCTGCTCATCTTCTCAGAAGTTGCACTTCAAAACTGAGCCCTAGCTGCCCACAGCATATACCAACCTAATCACACATCTTGGATTAGATTTTCCTCCTTCCTTGTGAGCTTGTCCTTTTCCTCCACTGTTATTCTTTGGAACTGCTTCTGAAATAACCTACTTGTACAAAAGCCATTACCTTGGGAATGCTTTGTGGGAAATTAGAAAACAAACAAAACAAAAAACAGACTAAGAAAAAGAGGCTCCACCTTTTTTCTTTTCTCCATATTAGAATTAAGACCTGATTTAAGCTCACTGAAGTGTCTTAAACAGCCAACAACCAGAAAAAATGCTGTGACATTATTGATAGCAATGACACAAAGACTCACGCTTATACTATGAAGTCTGTTATACTTTCCAAAGGAAGAACACTTTGAGAAACTTTAGATGTGGGTACAGGTGAAAGCTGCTATATTAAGTGGACATACACTGAACACACACAAAGACACACGGTTTCACCTGTAATGAGGAAACCTTACAATGAGTAAACAACTGATCAAAAATTACATTTCCCTTTCTTCAGTCCCATCTGTGTGATTATGTGTGTATTTTCTGTCTTACAGGGTGATTGTGGAGCAAATACGTCCATATGCCGAGAATTTGGCACTGCAGATACAAGTTTCTTCTTAGGTAGATAGAAATGCAGCATCATTAATTCAAAAAGGAATCCAGATTCAGTTTATGTTCACTAACTTTCAGGAAGTTCGAAGGTCAGTGGGAACAAACATCTATACACATTCAGTCAGACATCAGAAGACGACATGGCCAGACCATCTATCCCACGCATGGCAAGAAGAGAGTTGGCCAATGTCAAATAACTTAAGTACATCACATTTCATGCTTAGGTTATCAGGCTGAAGAGAAAGAGAAGTGGTTTTATACCCTAGATGAGGGATATTGGTAAGAGAATAAAAATACTAAATATCAACCAAATCCATACTTACTTAGAAACTAATCCTAAGTTTTGAAAGTATGACTTAAAATATTTCAGGAAAATGATTTCTAATAACATGTTTCAGAAATTATAATAAAAACCAGAGAGCTTAGTTTGATTTAGAAATGTTTGTATTATGAATAGAACAGAAAAATGTGCCAAACACAAGACCCACCTGGTTTTTAATTGATCATCAATAAAAATTTGGAAATTGAAAACAGCTGTGTTTAAGCCTAAACTTTTTGAAAGATATCAGACTTTTGCAAAATTGAAGAAAGAAACATAAGACAGAGAGTTAGTGAGTGCCTAAATTGGAAGAAATCTTAGAGTTTATTTGACCCATTTGTCTCATTTCATTTTACAGGTAAGAAAATTGAGTCTAACAGAGTGACTTTCTTGACATCAATAACAACTTGATTGGAACTAGAACCAGGTCTTCAGAGTCCCACTTCAGTGTCCTTTCCTCTACAAATCTAAGTAGATGGCATTAACCCAATGCACTAAGGAGGTACTTTTCTATCACCACCCCCACTCCATTATCATCTCTCCAGCTCTCCAACCAAGTCTTCCTTGCTATTCATCCTCCCTTCCACTGCTGTGTAAAACTCTTGCTTAAAGCCCACGAACAAGCCTGCTTACGGGAAATTACAGGACTGAATGTTTCAGAGATGCCTGCAGGATATATTTGGTTATTGATGCTCGGCAAAGTATGAGCTGTATTCTTTTGAAATGGACAAATGATGACAACAGCTTTTACTGAAGTGGCATTTTCTTTCCTGAGGGCTTAACTGCAGGAGGTATGTGAAATATAAAAGGATTACTTCATTTTGTTTATTTATTTATTTAGTCTTTTTACAATCTGTGGTCATCACCTCCTCTCATCAAACTCTGACCCACAAATTCAATTAGAGAGCTTTCCTGGAAGTTTGTTCTTTCTTGAGGTTCACCTGCAGGGTAAGAAGGAATATATGTTGGCCAGAAATCAAAGACAGAGCAAACATCCTCTGCTCAAATTACTTAGAGTCCATATTTCTATTAAATTTCCAGTAAAGCATGCTCAATAAATCATAGCATTTGAAATTAATTGTTTCAATGAGGCATTTAATTTTGCACAATCCATTGCTCTGGGTGTGTATTAGCTAAATATTTATGAGTTGATTATTTCCAAAGCAGTCAGATTTGTTAAGGACAGAAGATAACTATCTTCCCGTATGATTTAGCCAAGATCTTTTTTTTTTTTCCTAAGTGATTACTAAAATGTCAAAGTCATAAAGAATGTCTGTACATTTTATAAAAAATGAAGGAAGATAACTATCTTCCCGTATGATTTAGCCAAGATCTTTTTTTTTTCCCTAAGTGATTACTAAAATGTCAAAGTCATAAAGAATGTCTGTACATTTTATAAAAAATGAAGTGCAATGAGTTGGATTTTCAGTTAATGTCCCAGGCCGTTTCATGAAGCATGGCATAAGGTGTGGCAGCTCAAAACTATCTTGCACATCTCTATCCATCCAGTTTAACAACTAAGAGTGTCCTCCTGCAAGCAAATTGTTCATTGTAGGGACATAAGCCAACCAACATAAACTTGAAGCAGTAACCACACTGAAAGCTCTGATCAAGCAACCAGGTGTGCTTACCATAAAGTATTTAGAAAATAAAAGAAAATAATTGTGCCCAAATGTATCATTCCCGAGCCAATGATTATTGGTGGATATATAATGAAAAATATAAGGTCATGTTAGAGAGTTTCTGATAAATCTCCTGGTACGAACTCTCACTCGTAGCTGCTTTCTGAGATTATAGAAGTGTCACATTTCTCATTCTTTCTCCTTTCTCTTATTTCTTTGAAGGTAATTAAAATACTATCTGCTCAGTACTAAAATTTATGTTGAAAAATATATATTTAATATCTGGGCTTGAATAGACTTTTGGAATTGATAGAAGGTGGGGGGTGTTAAAAAGGCGGTATGGACTAAATTAGCCGACATCTGAGAAAATTATGGCACAACCACCAGATAGTTAT
>NW_007726937.1:38841-42817 GCF_000696425.1 Galeopterus variegatus | reverse complement strand
TGCACTGATAATGAGTGTTTCTAGTACTGTCCATGTGGAAACTCAGAGCACATCCTAAATTTCTCTTTTCTGTCCCCAACCATCTAATTTACCTCCTAAAGCTACTTCTCATTTGTCCTCTCTACCCTAGGCACTACTCTATTTCATGTCTTAATTATTTCATCCTGTCAATTTTTCCACCTGGAATTTTACAGTATCCTCCTAACTAATCTCTTTATTCTCTAATTCACCATCACTCCCCCATCTANTTAATATCTGGGCTTGAATAGACTTTTGGAATTGATAGAAGGTGGGGGGTGTTAAAAAGGCGGTATGGACTAAATTAGCCGACATCTGAGAAAATTATGGCACAACCACCAGATAGTTATGTTCCGTCCTTAACTGAAGACAGAAAGCATCTCTCATGTGCATAATTCAAACTATCAATTCCTAAAGGCAGAACATAGAAATTTACTTAGAAAAACAAAATTTGAAGGCCTACCATATTTAAGTTTCAAAATAAAAGATTTGACAAGAATTAGACAGGCTTGAAATTTCTCCTTTCTCTTCTGTAGTCAGAGATACCTAGTCACCATTGACAAAATGGTTTGAAATATCTAACATTTGTAAATTATATATATATATATATATGTGTGTGCAATTGTAAACTAGATTATTGTAACTTTCGACCTATGTACTTTATACACTGACCTATGCACTGATAATGAGTGTTTCTAGTACTGTCCATGTGGAAACTCAGAGCACATCCTAAATTTCTCTTTTCTGTCCCCAACCATCTAATTTACCTCCTAAAGCTACTTCTCATTTGTCCTCTCTACCCTAGGCACTACTCTATTTCATGTCTTAATTATTTCATCCTGTCAATTTTTCCACCTGGAATTTTACAGTATCCTCCTAACTAATCTCTTTATTCTCTAATTCACCATCACTCCCCCATCTAGGCTATCCAGGCAACCACAGTAGCCTTTCTAAAATGCCCATGTGATTTGCTCAAAACTTTTCATTGGGTCACCTCCCCACCACCCCACTGCCTCCATAGTAGCAAAACGTAAGAAGTTTACCATGGTGTCAAAGGCACTCTGAAACCTGGCCTCCATGCCTCTCCAGCCTTATCCCACATCATTTATCAACCCATTGTATGCTCAAGGTAACATCACAGTTCCAGAAGTTTTTTAGCTCTCCCTTGTCTACATGCTTCTATGACTTTGTACAGGATAATTCCTCTGCTTTGAATTCCCTTTCATTCTTGTTTCCCTGGCGAATTTCTTCTTATACTTTAGAATTCATTCCATGTACAACATTTGTCAACCATGAAGCATTTTGTGATATTGAACACACCCATAATTCTTTCATTTTTATCTCTCTCTCCACTTGACTCTAAATTGAAACTCATTTTCCCTTCAAAGTGATACAAGTATTTACTCATATTTCCTAAAAGAAATCACAATTTAGGAAAGTTTTGTTTAGAATAGTCCACATATTAGAACAGAAACATGGCTATCTCTTTGCTATAAATAGTTATGCATGTGTTAAGTCGTACTTAATCAGTCTTGATCCTTGTATATTACTCAGTTTTTTAAAAAGAAAAATTGATGTACCTTGTTGCTTTGGGTCATATGTGTCCCCCAAAGTTTACGTATTGGTAAATTGATCTCCATTTTAAAGTTATGAGAGTGAGTAATCCTATTACAGTAATGGAAAGCTAGGGCCTTTAAGAGGTGATTGGATCTTGAGGACTGCGCCCACTGATGGTTTAATGGCTGGTCATGGGTGTAGTTATGATGGCTTTATAAGGAGAGGGAGTGAGAAGCTTATCTCTCTTGCTCAGCACATTCTCATCATGTGATGTCCTGCATGCAGCGGAGAGTCACCACCAAGAAAAAGGCAGTCACCAGATGCGACCCCTGGTCCACAGACTTCCCAGCCTCCAAAACTGTAAGAAATAAGTTTTATTCCTTCATAAATTACCCAGTTTTAGGTATTCTTTTATAAACAAAGAAATGGACTAATCCACGTCTGTGGTAAGTCTGATATATAGAGTGATTAGGACTAAGCTATGTATCTCATCCTATACAAGAATGTTATTAATTTGTTTATTCATTCTTCCATCCATTCATCAATGCACTCATGTATTCATCAAAATGCATTCATGTATTTGTACATGTCACTTACTTTGACTTCAAGACATATTTAAAAAGCCCTAAGATGTCCGTATTCCTAGACTACAAAATGGGCTAAGTCAGCATATTAATAATAACATTATGATGAAAGAGAGAATGCATCTGAACTTTTTATTGTGTACTTTATTTGGAAATTAACATTTTCTCTTTGACTGTGCTTGGGTTGTCTTCCTTACCCAGCTACAGTCCATAGATACAAAACTATTTACATCAGAGATATAACAAGCCTCTAATATTTTATATGTAGTTTGAGCTTATTAATTAATTAACTAAGCAAATATTAATTTAATGGCAACTATGGACCAGGCACCTTAGATGGTACTGCAGATTCAAAGTTGAAATATGTATCGTCACTTTTGTGAAGTATCTATTAGGAAGCTTGGGAAGAATAACAGGTTGCCACACTATTATTTAGTTGACTGCAAAGTGTGAGGTGTGTGCATGATGTGGGTGTGGGTAGGGGAGCAATAGCTCTTCCTGATGGGATTAGGGAAGTTATCCCAGAGGCAACACATTTCATCTGTGTCAGAAGATCTGACTCTAAAATATGCGGAAATTTTCAGACAGATAACATATTTAAAAAAGGGGGATTACACATAAATAGTTATAGAGTTTAGAAATTTTGTGGTATATGTGTGGCAATATGAGGAAAAATATTACTTTTTAAACTGTTAAAAATCCCTTTTAAAACACCATTTATATACTCATTGAAATTATTATGCATGACAAAGCTTGGCATAGAGACAAAATATAAGCTTCCAGTCAGACACACCCACCTTTAACGATGGTAACATTTATTAAAACTTGAAACATTTTCATGACCTACATGAGTCACATTTTTCCATCTAAGACTGATTTTTAAAAACCTGGCAAAAGGCTTTTTAGTGACATGTAACTCACTTGGATTTTATCAGAATTAAATGAGGCAATCTACAGAAACTATTCATAAACTGCATTGTCAAAATGAGCATTAAATAAATGTCATCCCCCTGTCCTCTGCTTAAAAGTAATGCCAAGTAGAATTCATTGCAATATATCCACTGAAATATGTCCCCAGGAATGTTACTTGAAAACAAGTAACACTATTTGTCACTTTTCTTATTCAATTGCATTTCATACTTTCTACATCCTAAATTAGGCTCACATTCAAGATCTTCCATTTGGTTATGGTTTTGGTAGTTTCTGAACAACTAGGTTATCTTCAACTTCAGTGTACCAATAAGTTACCAATGATTTTAGAGGGGAGAGTGGGTGTGAGTGCAATTTCAAGTGATAATTTTTCAGGGTTTAACAATATGAACTGTGAATTTACTGGTATTTAATAAAACTAAACTTCTGGACAGAAATTATACAGTAGATATCCCCAGCAAAATCTTTTGAATCATCAGTGAGAGAAAAATTAGTTTTATTGTCCTTATGTGTGAAGAGGCAACTTTGGCCCCGCACGATCCTAGTTCTCTTAAGAGACGATGACAGTTGTTTATCTCACAAACACACAGAGCTCACCCTGCCTTTCACCTTTCCACACTTTTCCTGTCAACAGCAGGCATTTATTATCTGCAGAAAGAAGAGATTACCTTAAGCATTGCTTTTACTATGATTAATGTGGAATAATCATTGAAGGATACAGTTTCACAAAGGAAACAAATGTCTGTCTTTATGGATTATTGAAAATCATAATGTTTCATCTTCTGTAGGAAAATTAAATGATCAAATACCAGTTTGCAGTATTCAAAGGAAATATAGATACCATTTAGATAGAGTCAGCATTCATCCATAAAGCAGGAAAAGCATTA